>NC_061511.1:127254509-127409572 GCF_022539505.1 Lolium rigidum
CGTTGGCGAGGAAGCGGGAGTCCTCTCCACATCGGTCAAGGACTTGTCGTCCTCCGACCGAGACGAGAGAAATCGTGGCTCGACTCGTCCGGCCTCGATGGCGCGGCGGGTGTTGGCCGCGTGGGCCTCCTCCGGGTTCCACTCCGAGGCGTCGGCTCGCGGGAGGAAGAGGGCTGGGCGGAAAGACCGCGATGAGGAGGAAAGACATGGTGGCGCATGAGGGTTTTTGGGAGTGCTAACGCGAAGGGGGTGAAGAGAGGAGAAGCGTTGATGCGGTTAAATAAAAAGGGGATATATTGGAGATTTAATGCTCGAGCCGGTTTCGGGAGGGAGTGGGTTGTATCCGTCGTGCGGGAAGGGAGTTGAGAAGGCAAGTCATCATGATGAATCTGCAACGGTTACCTTTCTGCCACGACATGACCCGACGGAAAGAAAAGCATAATGATTTTGGAAATGTCATTTCCAAAACCGAGGGGAGCATGTTATCACGGGAATTTGACCCGGATCGAGGTGGGCCGCGATTGAAGATGGACTTGAAGAATATACTTAGAAGAAATACATGAATCGGCCTTCTATACCAAGTTGGGCTAGTTTGCCCGTATATGCGTAATATAGTAGATCGCATCTTAGATTAGCGGATAGAGTTTAGCCGTCTTCGGACAGAGTGCACGCCGCAATTAGAAAGTCCCCGGACTATAAATATGTATCTAGGGTTTATGGAATAAACAACAACCAACGTTCAACACAAATCAATCTCGGCGCATCGCCAACTCCTTCGTCTCGAGGGTTTCTCACCTGGTAAGCACCATGTTTGCCTAGATCGCATCTTGCGATCTAGAGCGGCCTAAGCATTACGTTGTTCATGCGTTGCTCGTCTTGAAGCCTTTTTGATGGCGACGACGTAGTTATCTTAGATGTGTTAGGGTTAGCATTGTTCTTCGTATCATATGCTGTCGTAGTGCAACCCTTATACATCTAGCCGCCACTACACCTATCTTAGGTGTAGGGGCGGCACCCCGCTTGATCATTGTTTAGTAGATCCCGATCCGGGTACGGTTGCTCCTTGTTCTTCAAGTTAGTTCAATATCCGCAATAGTTAGGCCGTACTGAGGGTTGGAGGATCCGGCGGCGTGTAGGGTGTAGTTTGCTAGCCCTAGGCAGGGATGTTCGAGGGGATCAGCCTCGTGTTGGTTTTAGGCCTTTTTGTCTAGGATCGGCTTCACGATCTGTCACCGTGGCCCGCGACGAGCCCAATCGTGAGTAGGATGATCCGATTATGCGGTGAGAAAACCCTAAATCGATCGGTAGATCGCTTTGGCTTTATCTTGATCAAGCGGGACCACCATATATTCGGACACCTTGTACGAATCATGGGTGGATCGGCTCTTTGAGCCGATTCACGGAGATGGCACGAGCGACGATCGAGGCTCGTATTTAATGTTTGCGTGTATGCCATGCGGGAAACTGAAGCGAGGCATCATCCAACACCTTCTGACCGGGTATAGGTCGGAGTGGCACGCCCTTGCGACAACATCGGACGTGTGACAAAAGACGAGAAGGCTCTGCGGGCCGATCAGCTACGAGGGACCAGGGCCCGGCGCAGCCACTGAGTTGTTCCGGCTCCTACGGTGTTGCCACGTCATTTACCCCTTCTCGCCGGTGGGTTTATAATCTTGATAGTTATAGTGATACTGCAACCAAAATTAATTAAAAATTGACAGAAGGTATGTAAAACGACCTACTTGCACTCCTAGTACTCCCTTTATCCTAAAATAGAATGCCTATAATATTTGAATAAAGTCAAACTTCTCAAAGTTTGACCAACTATAAAAAAATGTTGACATTTATAATTCCAAATCAATATTTTTAGAATCTGTTATCACCAGAATTTGACCGGATCAGAGGTGGGCCGCGATCAAGATGGGCTTGAAGATTATATACGGAAGAAATACGTGAATCGGCCTTGTGTACCAAGTTTGGGCTAATTGCCCTTGTATCTGTAACATAGTAGATTACGTGTCGGTTAGTTAGAGTTTGCCTCGTGCACGGTTGGGATTATTCCCACATTAGAAAGTCCCCCGGACTATAAATATGTATCTAGGGTTTATGAAATAAACAACAACCAACGTTCACCACAAACCAATCTCGGCGCATCGCCAACTCCCCGTCTCGAGGGTTTCTTCCGGGTAAGCACCATGCTTCCTAGATCGCATCTTGCGATCTAGGCAGCACACGTTTATTCGTCGTCCATGCGTTGCTCGTGCTGAAGCCTTTTTGATGGCGAGCAACGTAGTTATCATAGGTGTTTTAGCATTGTTCTTCGTATCATACGCTATCGTCGTGCAACCCTTAGGCATCTAGCCGCCCTTACGCCTGTCACGGGTGTAAGGGCGGCACCTCGCTTGATCATTGTTTAGTAGATCCGATCCGTTATGATTGCTCCTTGTTCTTCAAGGATTAGTTTAATATCTGCATTGTTAGGCCTTACAAAGGGTTGGAGGATCCAGCGGCGTGTAGGGTGTCGTTTGCTAGCCCTAGACAGGACGTTCCGAGGATCAACCTCGTGTTGGTTTTTAGGCCCTGTCTAGGATCGGCTTACGATCACCGTACGCGAGCGCGAGGCCCAATCACGAGTAGGGTGTTCCGATTATGCGGTGAAAACCCCAAATCGTAGTAGGTCGCTTCAGCTTTCTCTTGATCAAGCAGGACCACCATCTGATCGTACACCTCGTACGCATCATGGGTGGATCGGCTCTTTGAGCCGATTCACAGGACAACCCGAGAGCCGATCGAGGCTCGTATTTAACGTTTACGTGTATGCCATGCAGGAAACTAAGCGAGGCATCATCCAACACCTTCCCCGACCGGTATAGGTCAGGTGGCACGCCCTTGCACCAGCATCGGACGTGTGCGCGAAGGCTTTGCGGGCCGTCGCTCGGAGGGACCGGGGCCGCCCGCAGTCCCGGGAGATTCCCGGCTCTACGGTGTTGCCCGTCGCTGCCCGCCGGTGGGTTTCGACCGCAACACATTCTGGCACGCCCGGTGGGACCATCTTCGACATCCACCGCTTCGCCATCTACATCCGAGATGGCGGAAGGCACTCCGGTCAAGTACGAGGATCTGACTGAGGAGCTCAAAAAGAAGCATGACGAGATCAAAGCAGTCCTCGAAGCCGACCTCATCGGCTCTTTCCACAGAACCCGCTCCCTTGGCATCAGGTGGAAGGGGTTCTCACCCGAAGGCGCGCTCGATGGAGTGGACCTGTCCTCCCCGTCGAAGAACGCACCAGTGTCGCTGCGTCAGGAGATCAACTTCATGGTGGCTCATTCGCTGCACCGCCATTCTCGAGAGCTCCGGTGAACACTTTGGAGCGTGTCGCTCCGCGCGTGATCCAGAAATCCTGAGCCACCGGTATTCTCCGTCGGGACCAGCTCGGGGACTTACCAAGGAGAGATGCCACTCCAGTCCCCGTCCACCGCCGCCGTTCGCGTTGGCAGCACCCGAAGTGCCGAATTCATCGGCATACGTCGTCTACAAGATTGGTGGTGACCCTAGTGACTACCAATTCTTACATGAGGCGCCCAAGGAGATTCCCCACGGATACACGTGCGCATACGTGCCGGACCGCAAGAATCGGACACTCTCGAACCAGTGCCGCAACAAGCAGGGACTTCCGGAACAGCAGGAGGAACGTCGGGAACGGATCTTGAGAAGCGTACGTGGCTAGCTAAGTACGCCACTCCGACAAACCTCCGCAGCTCAGCTCCTGCAGCTTGGCTCAGATCTGGAAAAGCAAGCATGGCTGGCTAAGTATGCCACCCCGGCGAACCTTCGTAGTTCGACGCCCTGTGACCATCACCGCAGATCAGATTTGTACAATCTCGAAAGACCGGTTCGGCATGATGCCGAAAAGGAGGACAATCGGCTATTCCAAGCCGTACCCCAACGAGTACGAATTGATCCCGCTACCACCCAAGTATCGGCTCCCTGATTTTACAAAGTTCAGTGGATCAGATGGTTCCAGCTCCATCGAGCATGTGAGCCGATATTTGGCACAGCCGGGCACGATCTCAAGCATCGACGAGCTGCGTGTGAGGTTTTTCGCACGGTCCCTCACAGGATCGGCTTTCGGGTGGTACACATCGCTACCACCAAACTCAATCCGGACTTGGAAGCAGCTTGGAAGAACAGCTCCACGAGCAGCATCACTCGCAGGCTTCCGAGGCCGGCATTGCCAATCTAGCACAAGTACGACGGAAGAGCGGGGAAACAAGTGGCGGAATACGTTCGCCGCTTCGAGACCGTTAGGAACCGATGCTATTCGGTTCATGTAAGTGAAAAAGAAGCGACCGAGTTGGCGGTGGTGGGTCTCTCATCATCGATCAAGGACATGGCCTCCCAAGCGGACTACCCTTCACCGGCGCACATGGTGCGTGGCTGTCGGCATATGAACAAGCGCCACCCAGATGTTTACCAGGATAAATTCAAGCGTGCGGTGGTCCTGGTTGAGGCAGATGAAGATGAAGGTGCTGCGGGGGATCAAGAGGTAGCAGTGGCTGAATGGACTCGGGGGGCAAGTCCGGTGTCCTGTAAGTGGGTTAAGCCACAAGGTCCTCCAAAAGGATTTGACTTCGACGTGACCAAGGCTGAGCAGATTTTCGACCACTTACTCAAGGAGAAGCAGCTAAAGTTACCCGAAGGCCACAAGATCCCCACGGTGCAAGAGCTGAACGGGAAGCCATACTGCAAATGGCATAACACGTTCACCCACGCCACCAACGACTGCAGGGTGTGGCGTCAACAGGTCCAAATGGCGATAGAACAAGGGCGGCTAATTTTCAGCCAGTACGCCATGAAGGTCGACACACACCCCTTCCCCACCATTAACATGGTGGAGTATACTTACCATGGAGGGTGCCAGCCAGATTTTTCGTGCAATATCAACATGGTAGGACCTGGGCACCACTCTGGTAAGGACGGAGATGAGGGCAGCTGCTCTCATAGCAAGGACACAGAGGAAGACGCTCCACGCGATCGGCTCCGCCACGATGGCAAGCGCTACATCACAGAGGGAGAAGTGAGGAACGTAAGATATCAGCGACCTCTCTCTGATCACCTCCTCAACAAGTATGTGGGTCAAAACGACCAACGCCGGCGATACAACGACGATGATGAAAAGGATCGTCTGGCTAGGGACGACAGGAGACGTCGTCG
This sequence comes from Lolium rigidum, assembly GCF_022539505.1. Classification (NCBI taxonomy): domain Eukaryota; kingdom Viridiplantae; phylum Streptophyta; class Magnoliopsida; order Poales; family Poaceae; genus Lolium; species Lolium rigidum. Next base: position 127,259,724 of record NC_061511.1, read on the forward strand.
GCATGATCGCGACGAGGAGCGATATGAGCGCCACGCCAAGGAAAAGTCGAGAGAGCAAGACGACATGGATAGGCACTCGGGACTGCCCCTTCTTCGGTACACTCGCCGGGATTCAGGAATGAGCCGATTGCCTACAATCGGCAACCGCCGTAATGTAAACAAAAGAAGAAGGATGCAACTAACGTGTTCGTGTTCAAGCGTCTAGGGCCTCTCCCGCCTCGGAACAAGCATGCTGAGTCCGCTCGGGTGGAAGATCTCGAGGAACTAGAGGACGATGATGAAGAAGAAGACAAGTATCATCGGCCAAGGTGGTGCCCTGATGGGCTCAGCCATTCCCAAAAGCGAAGGGTTCAGCGTCTACGTGGGTTGGAGGAAGCTGAAAGATTATACCTGCACACGTTGAGGAAGGCGCGGCCTGATCTGGCCGCTAAAATTCAGCGAACCCTGGACGAAGAAGGTCGGCCACAAAGGAAAGAGTGGCGTCCCAGACAAAAGAACGCCGATGATGAGACATCTCTTCATCCTTCCAACGGAGTTTAGTGCTCCAGGATTAGACGAAGCACCTGTGGCACAACTTGACTGCGGCCCACGGCCGGTCATCTTTCAGGAGCCACGAGAAAGCATCAACGTGACAAAGGACGGGGTCAGGCTGGATTTATCTACCGGTCTGACCGTGTAACAAGAGCGACATCTATGGACAAACATGGCGATGCCGATCCATGTGATCGGCCCCAAGGATTTATGGAGGAACATTGCAAAACCTTCATCGAGCAAGCAACATGGAGGCCGATTCCAGCAATCGGCCAAAATTATCCTCATCATACATTCTGCCTGGGTTCAGCATTTGATCCAACAGGGAATACCTGAAGAGCCGATACCCTCAATTACTTGAAAGAATCGGCTCGGGGGCACCTAGGTGGATAAAACACGAGGATATGAAGGGGAAGTGTCTTTCAAATGCCCAGCAGCCCAAGATATTCTTTGATGATGGATATTGAAGTGTGGGGGCCGATATATAAATCGGCCGTAAAAAATATAAAAGTTAATTCAAAAAAATTTAAGCACAGCCGATGCGCAGACATCGACTTAAGGATAGAAAGCCGATGCATGGGCCATCGACTCAAGAGGTACAACTGTTATAAGCAGAAGCCCAATGGAGCAGGTATCGAGTTACATGGAGAGGCTCTATTGGAAGAACTCCTCAACCTCAGAACCTCCAAGAACCTCCAACTTCTTTTGGCAAGAATTTGAGTCCGCAATATCAGCTGGGGCAGGTTTGAGGGATCACAACCCTGACCAATACCAAGAACAGCATGGACGTGCAGATCAGGTTAAGGATGGGTTGCATCAATCCGCCAAAGGAAAGGAGCCGATCTGACCAGCAAGGCGCAAGAAGTGGACTGAAGAAGCTCGGGGGGCAGCTCACCCTGAAGGTTCTCTGCTCTGGGGAGCCGATTTTGTTGAAATCGGCTGGCTCTGCATTATGACTTGGAGGCCGATGGTGGCACATTTGGCTGGCTCACTACTTTTCTCGCCTTAACTGAGGCTCGGGGGGCAGCTTGCCCTGAAGGACCCTTTGCTATAGGAAGCCGATTTGGTTGAAATCGGCTGGCTCGCATCTCAATTTTTTTGAGGAATGGTTGCCGCGGAAAACGGAGCAGGAGCCCGTCCTGCGAAGTATCGGCTCCGGCCTCCGGGTTGATCCAAGCAATGGTCCTAGAGCTCTCCCGAAGACAAAGGTTGCCGTTAATAATACGCTCGTGATCGCGGTTTGGACCTCGTTCGGTTAGAAGTTGGGGATCCGAGTTTGAGAAAGGTTCACGAGTTACCATTTGAGGAGGTGGCTAAATTGGTCTATCTCGAAATTTATCGTAAGAGGTCGATGCGTTGCCATCGGCTCATTGAGCGTTGATCAAACTAACAATCGGCAGAATCGGCACGCAGGGAAATCGGCAAAATCAAGTTAAGGAAAAGTCTTCTTCATTAATAAGAGAGGATTTTTACAATGAAGAGCCGATTGCTCAAGCAAAAGAAGAGCCGATTGCTCAGGGGCTACTAATCCTACATTAATAATCTTTGCTAGCATCATCATCGGCGTCGCCGTCGGCGCTACTGCCGGAGAATTCCTCGTCGCTGCTGCCCCAGCCTTCGGCCGGAGCTTCTTCTTCCTCGTCATCATCCTCGCTGTCCGCCCAAGCGCGGAAGCGCTTCGTCGGCGGGTACCCAGCGGAAGAGGAGGAATCATCCTCCTCCTCCTCCTCTTCTCCTTCCTCGTCATCATCCTCGTCCTCGCTGTCCGCCCACATGCGGGAGCGCTTCTTCGGCGGGAGCCTGGCGGAGGGGGAGGCCGTTGTCTTCTCTACTTCTCCTTCTTTCTCCTCCTTGTCGGAGGAGATGGGGTTCGCCCCGGAGTGGAGGTCGTCTTCATTCTTGCTCTTCGGCGAAGATTGGAGGGGGAGACCTGAGGGGGAGGAAGAAGAGGAAGACATTGCTACGAGGGAAGAGGGTTTTTGGGCGCCGGTGGACGTAACGAGCAAGGGGATGAAGTGGCGAACCGTTCGGCACAGATAAATAAAGGGGGTGTAGTGGAGATTTAATGCCATGACGGTTCTCGAGGACGTGATTATCAATTCGTGCAGAGAAGCCCAGGAGGCGAGGCGAAATGATGGAAGATTCTGCGGCAGTTCTGCTCTGCCACGACATGACCCGACGAAGGAAAAGCGTAATGATTTTGGAAATGTCATTTCCAAAACCAGGGGGCATGTGTTATCACCAGAATTTGACCGGATCAGAGGTGGGCCGCGATCAAGATGGGCTTGAAGATTATATACGGAAGAAATACGTGAATCGGCCTTGTGTACCAAGTTTGGGCTAATTGCCCTTGTATCTGTAACATAGTAGATTACGTGTCGGTTAGTTAGAGTTTGCCTCGTGCACGGTTGGGATTATTCCCACATTAGAAAGTCCCCCGGACTATAAATATGTATCTAGGGTTTATGAAATAAACAACAACCAACGTTCAACACAAACCAATCTTGGCGCATCGCCAACTCCCCCGTCTCGAGGGTTTCTTCCGGGTAAGCAGATCGCATCTTGCGATCTAGGCAGCACACGTTTATTCGTCGTCCATGCGTTGCTCGTGCTGAAGCCTTTTTGATGGCGAGCAACGTAGTTATCATAGGTGTTTTAGGGTTAGCATTGTTCTTCGTATCATACGCTATCGTCGTGCAACCCTTAGGCATCTAGCCGCCCTTACGCCTGTCACGGGTGTAAGGGCGGCACCCCGCTTGATCATTGTTTAGTAGATCCGATCCGTTATGATTGCTCCTTGTTCTTCAAGGATTAGTTTAATATCTGCATTGTTAGGCCTTACAAAGGGTTGGAGGATCCAGCCGGCGTGTAGGGTGTCGTTTGCTAGCCCTAGACAGGACGTTCCGAGGATCAACCTCGTGTTGGTTTTTAGGCCCTGTCTAGGATCGGCTTACGATCACCGTACGCGAGCGCGAGGCCCAATCACGAGTAGGATGTTTCGATTATGCGGTGAAAATCCCAAATCGTAGTAGGTCGCTTCAGCTTTCTCTTGATCAAGCAGGACCACCATCTGATCGTACACCTCGTACGCATCATGGGTGGATCGGCTCTTTGAGCCGATTCACAGGACAACCTGAGAGCCGATCGAGGCTCGTATTTAACGTTTACGTGTATGCCATGCAGGAAACTAAGCGAGGCATCATCCAACACCTTCCCGACCGTGTATAGGTCAGGTGGCACGCCCTTGCACCAGCATCGGACGTGTGCGCAGAAGGCTTTGCGGGCCGTCGCTCGGAGGGACCAGGGCCAGCCGCAGTCCTGGTAGATTCCCGGCTCTACGGTGTTGCCCGTCGCTGCCCGCCGGTGGGTTTCTGACCGCAACAGAATCATTATGAAATATGATTTCATATTATGTGCATTTAAATTTTTTAGAACCATTATGAAATATGATTTCATATTAAGTCGACATTTATAATCCCAAAGTTTGATATTTTTTTGATATATAGTTTCTCTAAACTTTAAAAAGTTTATCTTTACTGAAAACTATAGGCATCCGAATTTTATTTAGGAAGGAGGGAGTACGATCAATCAATCAACCATTTACCATCGGACACTGAAGGAGCCTTTGGGACACAACAAGGTGGAGGGACCTTAGTGGTCCGGTAGCTATACGGTAGAAAAGTCCATCGTATTTGCCAACAATACATGTGTTTAGCCAGCTTTTCCAGTGTCTTCGTCCCTAGTTTTGTTTAGTCACGGCGCCTCGCTTGAAGCACTGTGCGTCCCCGGCCTCAATCATCAGATCACGCCACTGCACATGTATCATGTATGTAAGATTTGTTCCCGAGCCGGCCGGTAATGACCACTGGCTGGCCACTGTGAGATACCGACGGCATACGCGCTGCAGCTAGAGGAGGAGTCGGGACCGGAGAACACACGCCACTGTTCTCACAGTACTTTGTCTAACTTAGGGCCGTTCAACACGTCAGATGCGACATGAAATTGTTCTCCGTTTAATACTTTCTCCATTCCTAAAAGGATAGCTTAGCTTCGTCTAATATGTCTAAAAAACGCGTCAAAATAATAAAGTTGTTATACATCCTTTTATGAACGGAGAAAGCAATAAAAAACATGTGTTGTACACATATATCATATATCATATATTCATACTACTACAACAGTGGCAGTGGCGGCTAGCGGCGATTGTCTTGGGGCAAAGGAGAAAATAGGAAACGTTGAGGGAAAATTAGTCAACTTTACCCATCTAACACAGAAAAAATCTTTCATTTTTTCCAAGCCTCCCCCTCCCCCCCAACTTACACATAATTCCGCCGGTGCCCTCAAAGTTCAGAAATAAGTGACATTTCAACACTCTTGTGGTCTTCTACATATTATTTTTTTCTAGAAACACAGAGTACAGTGTAGACACAAACATCACCAATGCCAACACTCACACAATGTTTACAGTAGATCGCAAGTGGGCAGCTTCAAGATTGCCAAAGTAACCAAACACAATTTTACTCCCATTCCAATAAGTAAAGCCTATATTTTTTATAAAAAAACAATGCGACTACTTTTTATCAAACTTTTAGAAAAAATATTAACAACTACTATAATATTATGTAAGTATTATATGAAAATATACTTCATAATATATCTAACGATATTGATTTTGTGTTCCACATGCTAATGATTTATTCTAAGAATTTGGTCAAAATCTACAGTTTGACTTTCCAAAAGCAAATCCGCATTGGAACGGAGGTAGTAGTATATACCCATAATCTGTAGGAGAGGTCAAGAAAAACATATACATATACTTTAAGCTTCCAATCTTGATAGGTATAGCGACCCGGCAATCAAAAGTTTGACAAAATGTATGCACATGTATGCATGGGAATGTTAGGGAATACTTGTAAACGAAAAATACGGCCATGCAGATTATTTGTTTCGAAAAGTAAAGGCATATAGATGTACCAGTTTTTAATACAAATGACGACCAATTGCTCCTAGTTACCATCGGGCACTGAAGGAGCCTTTGATACACAACACAAAAAGGTGTAGGGACCTAGTGGCCCGATAGCTATACGGTAGAAAAGTCCATTGTATTTGCCATCAATACCACCAATTTTCCAGGGTCGAGTCAAGTATTTTGGACAGGAGGAAGTATAAAAAGTCTAAACACTATCCATGTACTTTTAGATGATGCTGATGCAATATTATAGGAAATATAAATTTTATTTTTTCTGGGACGAAGAGAACGCGTCGGTGGACAATAGACTTGATGCGACCACTTTGAAAGTATCTGAACAACAAACTGGAGAGTTTTTATTCGAGAAAGAGCATATATTAATATCGGAGATACCAATCACACCCAACATCTGCAACAACGCATTTTCCTAGCGACATTACAGATGTACACAACCAAAAAAAGAAAGAAGAGTTACACAAAAAGAAAAGTCCCGCTACGGTGGTTTAATCCTTGAAACAGCAGCACTAACACCACCAAGACAGCAAAATAAGTCCAACTTCTTCAAAAGCGGCGTCTCCAAAAAAAGAACAATACACAAACGTTGTCGTCACCCAATCAAAGATCTGGATTTTCACCCTGAAGAAGGTCCTCGCTCTCAAAACAATGCCGTCAACAAGGCCATTGACAGCCACAACGAATTAAGGTCAGACCTTGGATTTTTGCCCTGAAAGGTAAGACTTTGGTCTTTTCCTGTGCAGTTGCTCCTACTTGCATGCCGCTGCTCCAAGTCATGAAACACCAAGCCAACTCCTCCTCGCCCCAAAGATTGGAACCTCCATTGCTAGTCCTCAGATCTCGGCCTTCATGACATTCTCTGGCAGCACCATGGAACGAGTATATGCCCCATGATATTAACAGCCAGCAGAGCTTCGAAGCGCTCCCTCTAAAACCAAACAGAGTAAACACACGGGTGCGCCCGACCGAATCCCACCCGATCCAGCATTCTCCAGGCGTGAATCGGTCATGGAAGATCGTCGGCGGCGCCTTCCGGAACCCGTCACTCTAGCCCAATGGGGACACACCTCCGGCAGATCATCATCTTGACGCAAGTTGGAATCCTAGGACCGCCGCCTTTATTCAGGTCGCGCCCCCACGCCAACGACCACCCCAGGCCGGCCAAGGCTGCCGCCGGAGACACAAAGCGCAGATCGCGTAGTCCAGAGACACCGCACACGCCTAGCCCCCGCCACAGCCGAGAGCCAGCCCTCCACCGCCGACCGCTGAGAGGCGAGGAGAAGAGGACCTAGGGTTTCCCCCTGCAGCCCGCCCCCACCCCTCACTCCGCCGCCGGCAGGGCACACCACCGCCTCGTCGTCCGTCATGCCGCCGCCGAGCCGAGGCCAGGCACCGCCACCGAGGTCCCCGATGATAGGGCTGCGCCCTGGCCCGAGGAGGACGACCCGTGCCCGACCCCGTGCGCGGGAGGACGAGGGAATCCCCGCCGCCGCCGACGCCGGCCACGCTTTGTCTGACAGCGCACCCTGGCGGTGTCGAGGGTGTGGTGACCCAGCATACCACTTCATGGTGTAGTATGCAAGTCTGATATAACACCAATGAAACACCGTTCCACCAGTATTATATCGCTTGGAGTGGTACAACAGAAACATATGCAGGCCCAAGGCATGTCTATAGAATTACAACACCGACTCTTTACAAAAGATCCACACAGCCTCCTACTTTACATTGAGGTAAAACTGCAAATAAACTCCAGAAGAACAACTCGTGGTCTAATCTTATCACAGACTCTATTTATAGAGTATTTGACTAGCTAAAGAGGCTATGACTAAATTCTAGCTAAATAGGAGTTAGTTTTAGGAAGCTAGTTCCCTTCTACTGCTTAATCTAGGTTTTCTCCATGGTAGATGTGGTGTTTGACTCTTTCGACAGTCCTCGTCCCCTTGAAGTATTTGTAGACTTCTCGGTCTTCGAGTTGCACAGTAGATCCTCCTTCGATGCCTCCATATCTAAGCAGGAGATTTAAGAGTGGGATGAGTACGAGCGTACTCAACAAGTTCATTATAGGAAATAGGTGTTTAATGCACTAGCTACAGCATTAGACCAGAAAGTCTAATACCAATGCAGGTTTTCATAACCATTTCTTCAAAAGGTTGCTTTTATTCAGAAGAACTATGTCCGTCAGCCTTCACCGGTTTAGTAGAACTTCATGGAGTTCCTTTCCGGCAGCGTTCGCAGTTCCATAACCCGGAACTGGGAGTGACAGGTCACGATTCATTACACTTTGCAGAGGTGTGTTGCTTTACCCATAAGAGATCTTAACCTTGGTGCCAACCGGGTGTACATTCCCGTCCACACTTCCGTTGGTGTGAGGCCCGGTATAAGGTCTTAGTCAATCATACTCCTCCGCTACCTCGCACACCCACCCTTTGTTGCAATTCCGACCTTGGGTCCTCGCCGGCCTACATCACTTGGATGCCTTCTGACCTCGACAACTATTGTAAGGGTATATTGCCCCAATGTGTGGTTTTGGTAATTAATGACAACCCCTATGGACTAATGTTTTCATTGAGTTTATATGAAGGAATATTCCATAGGTACTTCTTGTATTCCATGTGTTGGATTCAAGTATGGATGCCATGAAGATAAAGATACACCTTGTGTATTGGCATCAAGATCATCGATTTGAAGATCTATATGTGATATGATCAAGAAGAAGAAATGAAGAAGGAGTTCTTATGTGGAACTCAATATTAGCCATGCTCTATCTTATGTGATAAGCAATGGATAATCAAGATCTTGAGAGCTTGATTCCAAGTGAAGAATTCTGTATATACACCTCAAGATATTATGATAGAGTATGAGAAGATACAAGGTTGAGTTGGGCAAGTTCAAGATGAGCATCTTGAGTGGATCACATACTTGAAGCTTGCCGTCCATTAATGGACATGTGAAGATGTGCATCAATAGAGCTTTCCCATCATGGTGTATGGGGGAGCATTTGTGAGTCTTCACGAAGCGACGATGATCAAGTGAGGCATTCCGGCTTGAGTGGAGCTTGAAGAGATATCATCAAGATCAAGCGGGATGCGCAAGGCAAAGGTATGGCCTTGCTAGGTTTTCCTTTTACCAGTCTCAAGGTGGTTTTTGGGAGACCGGATTATAGGATAGATAGCCGCACTATCAAGAGGGGCTTTCGGTTGGGTAACTTGATCGCATCGTCTTAGGGAGCTCAATCCTTTGCATACTTTGCGTATCCCTATTGCTTCTTAGTGTTTCTCTGTGTGAGGTTCTTGATCTTGTTGCTATCTTTACAACAAGCCCAAGTTCATCAAAAACGGAGTTCGTATGACTCTTCTATGGCATTTTCAAGGTTGGGTGATTTTACGGGTTATTCATGATATAAGGTTCTACCTTTTATATTCATGATAAAATCCCCTCCTACAGATTCTTGTGTTTTTCACTTTCTATAGGATAGAATTTGTTGTTATCTTTCAAACAAAACTGGGTTCATTCGAATCGGAGTTCGGGAGCATTCGCTATCTATTATATACTAAAAGCAAAATACGAGGTCTAAAATAGAGACACTACATTGATCCACATCATCAGAATTATTTTAACTGTTAGATCTATATTTTTAACGGACGAGATTTAAAGATTTTACGTAACATACACAAATATATTGGGGACATCCCCTATGTGTAATTTGACACGTACCATTCATGCAAGAGAAAGGAAAAGAAAAAAAGGAGCACGGAGGCTTCCCAAAAGAAAGAGGAGTCCTACAGGATGCTACCTGTACGTGATGAGTTGTATTAGTTTCCAACTCTACTTTTTATTCCCTAATTCAATGAGCAAGCCCTTTCATACATATGGTACGTGCAAGCAAAAGTTTAATTATCTTTCCGGTTAGATTCCAAGCACATATCTACTGTACATAGAAGAAAAAAAAGCTTCCAGGTAGGATATTAATCCAAACATTTGGCTGCTAATTATATTGTAGTAATTTAGCATAAATAGCCATGTATTTTAATTGAATGTAGAGTGATTAGAACAAAAAAAAAAATGGTGGCCCTTATTGTAACAGTCTAGATCTGATTTTAATTGGGCATGGTATCACGTTTTTGCATTAAAGTTTTGACACGGTCATGGGGTTCATACTATATGCATGGCTGAGCCAGCTTTGACACGGTCATGGAGTTCGTATTCGTATCATGTGCATCGCTAAGCCCAAACCAAAAGAAAATCCTAACAAAAATAGAAGAGGCTATGATTTAACCACGTGATTCCAAATATGTGTAGCCAGAACCTTTAATTCATATACAGTTTATGAATACAGTTCCTGGAAAAGAAAGGCAAAGAAAAAAGGAGCCCAGAGGCTTCTCAAAAAAATGTGTCCCACATGATGTTACCTGTACGTGATGAGTTGTATTAGTCTCCAACTTTACCTTTTATTCCGTAATTCAATGAGCAAGCACTATCAAATATATGGTACTACAATAAAAAATTCAATTATCTTTCAAGTTAGATTCCAAGCACATAACTGATGTACATGGAAGAAAAAAAACAATCAGCTTCCATTAGGATATTAATCCAAACATTGGGCTACTAATTATATTGCAGTAATTTAGCAAAAAAAACTATGCATTTTAATTGAAATGTTGAGTGGCTAGAATAAAAAAGCTAACATCTCCAAATTAGGAATTTCTTGAAAAAATGATTTGATCTATGTCCAGTCATTAATGTTCTCTGTTTAAAATACATGCACGTGGCATGGAATAGGCTGATCACTAAAATATGATTCTAGGTCATTACAAGTTTAATAAAAAGCGGTAAAATAGAAAATTACAATCTTAGAATACAAACCATAATAGCACATCTATATTTTTATTTACATGCATGGACTATAGAACTATATATAAGGTGATGTGAATATACTTCAAAATTGAAGCTATGAGTGGCTTAATTTTACACTACTTTTGACACAAGAAGGATGACACAACAACATTTGTGAGGGCCACCTTCTGAATTTTTTTTATGATAATTTCATCAGAACTACTATTCTCATATATGTTTATAACAAACGGAGGGTACGTGAAACGAAAAAAGCAATTACTTTCCGGTTAGGATTCTAATCCGAAAATAGAGCTAATTGGCTGGCAATAGCATAAAAGATATAGATTTTAATAGGAATTTGGAGTGGCTGGAATATACAAAACTATATGAACATGACAGGAATTTCTTGAAAAAACCTTCCGACATATATCAAGTTAAAATATAGACAAGTGGCACGATATAGGCTGATCACTAAAATATGATTGTACATTGTTACAAATCTAACAAGAGTGGTTCAAAATAACGACTTACAATCTTAGAATAGAAACCTTAATATCACATCTATCTTTGTACTTAAGTGGACTATAGAACTCTATATAAGGTGTTGTGAATATCTGTAGAAACTATCAGTGGCTTTAATAGTACTTTAACACAATAAGGATGATGCCCACCCGTTTGCCATGACCACTCACGGGAAGTTTCATGATAATTATATCCTGATATATGTTCATAACACATGGAGGATACTCCATATTAAAATAACAGTGAATTCCACTTTTTACCCCGTAGTTCAGAAGTTGTGACACTAATTGCCCCGTTGAATAAAAAAATCATCTGGTATGCATTTTAGAATATTTGGACCCTCAATTTCTGGTGCGTATTCATTGAGCAAGCTATGAGGTGATTACCAATTTCAAAAATATCAGCACGGGGACGAGGAATGGAATAATTGGATAAGAGAAGTTTGTACATAATCGTAGATGAGGCCCTCCGATATTTACACATTGTGTCGAACCACATCGACGAAATACGCCGGTCCTATCTAACATAAAAAAAACAAAATGCTAAATTGGGGTAAAACCATGTTTAAAGACTCCTAGATGGGATATTTTTATAAAAGTTGCACTAAATGGGGTAATATGTGTCACAAATGCGCAACTATAGGGTAAAAAGTGGAATTCACTTTTAAAATAAAGAAGATAAAATGAGGGTACAATATTATATGATAAAGAAATCCACATACTCCCTCTGTCCATGAAACATGTCTTAACTTTGTTTAAATTTGGATGTATATGAGAAAGTGCATTAATCTGGTACATCTAGCAACCTTATATTTAGTTAACTGTCGCCAGATAAATTTCATTGTTATACATAAACACATTCGGAAATTGCTCCGGTGGACACTGACCCTAATTCTAATTTTTTCTATGATTAATTATAGGTCTAATGCCCCTTATGGACTAGCTAACTCGTGAGATTTGATGTTGTTTATTGAGTTATTGATACCAGGTTCTAATGACCATAAAGTATGACATTAATGTATATATGCTGATTTTATAAATGACAAAAAATCATTAGTTCACAAATTTATGTTGATTATGATCTTATTTAACGTATTATCAACCAGTATAGAGTCAAAGTGTTGATGTCAACCTGGTAGCATGTAGATATATGAAGAAGTAAATTTATTACAAACACTTCCAATGCAGTAAAGATAATTCCCTCGCATTTGCGAGGGCCACTGTGCTAGTTAAAGAAAAAGGAAAAAAAGGAGAAAAGAATAAAAAGAAAAAGAAAAGAAAAGGGGCGGCCAGCCGGCCGACCGGCCTGCCGGTCCAGCCGCCGGCCCACCCGGTCCGCGCCGGCCACGGCGCTCGTGCCAACCGGGCCGAGTACTGAGGCGGCCCCGGTTTGGTCCGGCCCAGGGCCCGGCAGCCGCCGGCCCGCCCGGCGCTGGCCCCGGCCTGACCGGCCTCCCTGCCGGTTGGGCCTCTTCCCTCCGTGCGGCTCATCTGCGCGCTGCCTCCCTGGGCTATCTGCCGCCCAGTGCGGCGCGCCGCCCTGCCCGGCTGCTGGGCCGGCCCGACCGGACCCCCTGCTGGCCTCCTTAGCTCCAAATCTGGTCGGCCGGCTGGGCCGTTTTTCCTGCGTTTTTTGTTGTCTTTTTCTCCCCAACGGTTATTTCTTCTTCCTAACTATAAATAGCCTTCTTCCACCTTGAGTTGAGTTAGTTCTTCCCATTCTCTCTCCTCCATTGTTGCCTTTGAAGAACTTGCTCTCTCTCTTGTCTCCCCCCATGATTCTTGCTCATTCTTGAGGGATCTAAGAGAGAAGATCTAGATCTACACATCCACCAATCCATTTCTCCTCTAAGTGAGGGGAACTCTTGGGATCTAGATCTTGGAGTCTTTTGTTAACTTTCCCCATTGTTCTTCCTCTCCAATCTCATTTTAGCATTTGTTGCTTGGGTGGGATTTGAGAGTGAAGGATTTGAACACCTCCAGTGTTCTTGCTTTGCATCATTGCATAGTGTTGAGCTCTCCACCACGATTAGTTCGAGTGAGAGACCGTGAGCTTGTTACTCTTGGAGGGAGACCTCCTAGTTGGCTTGGCGGTTGGTGCTCCGGTGATCTCTTCAAGAAGATTGTGAAGAGGCCCGGGCTTCTCCTTCGTGGAGCTTGCCATCTTCGGAGCGGAGGAAAAGCTAACCATAAGGAAATGGCCATTATCCTTCGTGGGTGTGGTTCGGAGAATAGGGTGAGCCTTCGTGGCGCGGGGAATCCTTCGTGGGACCTCCACTCCTCCAAACGTGATGTACCTTCTTGCAAAGGAAGGGAACACGGGAATACATCCTCGTCTCCGCGTGCCTCGGTTATTTCTATACCCGAGCTCTCTTTCCTTGTGATAGCCATCGTGCTTGAAGTACATATATCTTGCTATCACTTGTGCTACATATATCTTGTGCCTATCTTGCTTAGCTCTAGTTGCTATTGTTACACTTAGTTGAGCTTAACATATTTAGGGTTTGTGCTTGTAAACTAAACGTTAGTTTAATTCCGCATTCTTACAAGACAAATCCGCAAGAGTTTTTAATTGCCTATTCACCCCTCCTCTAGGCGACATCTCGGTCTTTCAATTGGCATCAGAGCAAGGTCTCTCCTTGTTTAAGGCTTCACCGCCTTGAGAGTAAAGATGTCGGCTAGTAATATAGTGCACAATGACACAATTATCTTTAATGACACAAATTATCTTTTGTGGAGAAATTGCTTGCTTTGTAATCTTCGGACCTTGTGTCCAAATATAGAGCGATTTCTAGATGTAGGTTTTTCTCCTCCGATGGATCCTCAAAATATCTCTTTAGAGGATGAGAAAAACTTACATCTTGAAGCTCAAGTATCTAATGAGCTTTTATTCTCCTTAAGACCAGATTTTCGTAGGTTCTTGATATATATAAAGCGAAAGTCGTCTCATGAGATGTGGATCAAGCTTAAGGAAATGTTTGGTGGATCCATTTCTCATTTGGTCGGTGGTGTCTCCGAGGAGCTCTCTTCCTCTTCACATCATGAAGAGCTCCAAGTTGCTTCCACCTCCGGCCGTGATGAGTTCTCATCTTCTTCCACTTCACCAACGTGTAGCAGGACACGAGGTAATGATATGGTGAGTGGTGAGGAAAATTGCAATGTTGATATTGTGCTCAATAGTGATGATTCTTCATCTCTATCCCATTGCAATGCTTCCTCTTTGGACCTAAACACATTTAGCATTGAAACTGATCTACATGCTTGTGTTGATAGTCCTTACATATCATGTGTAAATTGCCTACATAGATCTCATGTTGATATGCTTGCCTTGTCTTGTTTCCATAATCAAAATGCTTCTATTTCCTCTAGTTGTTTGTTGACTAACAATGTAGAGGAAACCGAACACTCTATGGATCAAGACATGATTTCAAATAGGGATTCAAGAATATCCTCATTATCATCCTCCGGTATGCACATGTGCCTTATGGCAAATGGATCAAAGGTATCTCCTACTTTGACTCCTAACACATCCTCTAATGATGAGAGTGATGATGATGATAATGATGAAGAATATAATACTTTTGTTGGGGGGATGAACCCCGGTATGCCAAAGGCATGCCGAACCGGCTTGTTTAAGGTATCAGAGTACCGGTTTAAAGGTTATTCCGGACTGTGAAGCTAAGCTTTTGGCTAAGTGAGTCTATACCAGTATCCCAGGAGGGGTATACCGGAATGGGCTAAGGAGGTACCGGATTACCGGTACAAGTTGCACTGTAGCACGTCGGCAAGACTGGTCAAAGATTCTCAAAAGAGCTAGAGGACAAGGATGAGCGAAGCACTTCAGCTTTAATCGAAGCTCTGAGGCAAAATCAGATGATGACGTAAAAGGTACCGGAGGATGTCACTGCTCCAGATTAAAGACATACCGGCGTCACCGGTAGCCAAAGAGGCTTTGTAAAGTAGTTTGTCTAGTCAAAGATGCCATTAGGGTTTCCTAGGGTTTCCCCTATATAAGGAGAGGGGGCACACCCTAACGCGGGTACGCCCTACCTTGTATCTAATAGCTTGTAACCTAATTCGATGGAATAGAGAGATCCAAAGTTGAGCTAGTTCTTGTATTCTTCTTCTTCTTCTACCTCTGGCCAAGGCCAAGTTCATCAGGAAAGCATCCGGGAATCCATCCGGAACTCATCCCCATATAACCAAAACCCTCCCCCGAATCCTCTAGCGCACATTCGGCCCCAACTTAAGCCATCCCATGGCATCTGTCTGTTCACCACGACGACAGTTGCCGCAAGAGGTTCACAACTTCCAGTTACCCCGTGACACAAAAACATATGATGGCACCACTAAGCCGGAAGACTGGCTTGCGGACTACGTGACCGCAGTTTATGTTGCTGGTGGCGGAGGAACCGTAACAGGCGGAGGAAACCGGCGCTGGGCCGTGAGAATCGTATCATCTTTCCTGGTAGGACCGACACGCATTTGGCTTAACAACTTGCCGGCAGGAAGCATAAATGGCTGGCTGGACTTTGAGGAAGCTTTCGTGAGCAACTTCAGCAGCACCTACCGGAGGCCAAACAGGCCGCAGCAGCTCGCTCTGTGCGTGCAGCGCTCCAATGCAACAGATCGGGATTACCTGACCCGGTGGAACTCCACAAGAAACTCTTGTGAGGGAGTGATCGAGGCACAGGCCATTTCTTGGTTTTGCAATGGGTGCAGAAGAGGTTCGCCGTTGTGGCAAAAGCTGCAGCGAAACATGCCGATAACTCTGGCAGAGATGATACGTGTGGCAGATAGCTACGCATTGGGAGACCCAATGCAACCAGCGGTTCAAGCTGAGCCGGAACAAACAAACCAACCTAAGCAGTGCAAAGAGCAGTACCGGGATAACCGGCACAACAAAAGAAGGGAAGATTTTCCGGATAGAAGGTACGGGCAGCAAGTGGCCGCGATGCAGGATAATCCCGGCACCAGCGGAAGCCAGAGGCAAAAAACCGGATCGCAACCATGGGCGGGTCCTAAAAAACAATGGGTTGAAAAGAAGCCGTGGGGAGAGAAAAAGAATTGGCAAGAACATGCAAGATACACCATGGAATCAGCAATGGAACAACCATGCCGGTGGCACACTCCGAATCCGGCGAAGCCGGCAAACCATTTGACAAAAGATTGTTCCTGGACCAAATACTTGATGTTGAAAGGTGCAGTAAAAGATGCGCAAGCACAAAGTTGTACAACGTTGCTACCACCATCGCAAGACCTCTTGCGGCAACAAGTACCACCGCCACCACCGCTTACCGGAGCAAACGCTCTACCGGTACAGCCTCAGCCGAATCGGAGCAGTACCAACAAGTTCATCAGGTGGAAGATCGTGATGGGCAACCATCACCGCCGACACCTTTAGGCCGGAATATTTACAAGGATCCGGACCTGTGCTGTGTTGTGTTCGTCACTGAGCCAACAGACAGGCAAAGCATGCATCGCCGTTCCATGGAAGTGAAAGCGGTCATGCCGGCAGTACCAAAGTACATGCTATGGTCGGATCAGGAGATTGCCTGGTCGTTCAAAGATCACCCAAAGATAATGCCAAACCCGGGTGGCTACGCTCTTGTTGTGGACCCTATCATGCATGGGCCAACGACTCGAGTCCGGTTCAGCAAGGTGCTGATAGACAATGGGAGCAGCATAAACATTATGTACCGACACACTATGTACACGCTGGGGATAACAGAGAACATGTTACAACCAACTCACACCACTTTCCACGGAATCGTTCCGGGCCTATCCTGTTCGCCCATGGGAAAAGTCCGGGTGGATGTATCGTTTGGAGGACGCGACAATTGCCGGGTGGAAAACCTTCTGTTCGAGGTGGTGGATCTAGACAGTCCTTACCATGCACTGCTGGGGAGACCGGCATTGGCAGCATTCATGGCCTCAACTCATACGGCGTACCTCAAGATGAAGATGCCGACACCTCGTGGACCCTTAACTGTGGTGGGAAACTACAAGATCTCACTGGAAACCGCTTCCGCCGGATCAAAGCTGGCAGAGTCGCTGGTGATCGTCGAGGAAAAAAGAAGGATGCAAACTGCGGTTGCACTAGCTCAGTCCTCACAGTTGAGCTTAGCGGCAATGAGTGGCAACTTGGGAACACCGACATTCAAGCCAACCAAGGAGACAAAGGATATAGTGCTGGACCCGGCATACCCTGAGCGTACCGTTCGTATCGGTGCTGGCCTGAGTGAGGCATAGGAAAGCGCGCTCGTCAACTTCCTCCGTGAGAATCGGAATATCTTTGCCTGGTCTACTGATGACTTGGTAGGTGTTCCGAGGGAGTTGGCTGAGCACTCTCTAAACGTCCGGAAGGATGCAAGGCCGGTATGACAACCCTTACGCCGATTCGCTGAAGACAGGAGAAAGATCATTGGAGAAGAAGTGACAAAGTTGCTGGTTGCCGGTTTCATCGTGGAAGTACTGCATACGGAGTGGCTAGCCAATCCGGTGCTGGTCGAGAAGAAAAAAGAGGAGGAACCCAAAGCTCCAAAGGTGTGGCGCATGTGCATCGACTACACAAACCTGAACAAGGCTTGCCCGAAAGATCCTTTCCCTTTACCCCTGATTGATCAAGTGATCGATTCTACTGCTGGCTGTGAGCTGTTGTCTTTCCTGGATGCTTATTCCGGTTTCCACCAGATTCCCCGAAAAGGAAGATCAAATAAAAATTGCGTTCATTACCCCGCACGGGGCTTATTGCTATGTCACTATGCCTTTCGGTTTGCGCAACGCTGGTGCAACGTACCAGCGCTGTATGCAGAAGTGTTTGTTTGATCAAATTGGAAAAAACGTGCAAGTCTATGTGGACAATGTCGTGATAAAAACTAAGGTAAAAGAAACCTTGATCGATGATCTGAGACAAACGTTTGACAACTTGAGGAAGTTCCGGATGAAACTCAATCCGGCAAAATGCACCTTCGGTGTCCCTGCCGGCAAACTGCTTGGCTTTCTCGTATCAAGCCGGGGAATTGAGGTTAATCTGGTAAAAATCCGAGCCATCGAAAGAATGGCTATATCGCAAGATCTCAAAGATGTGCAAAAGTTTACCGGAAGTTTGGCATCGCTAAGCCGGTTCATAAGCAGGTTGGGAGAAAAGGCCCTGCCACTCTATGCTTTAATGAAAAAATCTGATACTTTCTTCTGGACCCCTCAGGCAGACGCAACGTTCAAAGAGCTAAAAAATATGTTAGCCACTGCGCCGATATTGGCGTCGCCCTTGGAAAGAGAGCCCATGCTGTTGTACATAGCAGCAACAAACCAGGTCGTGAGTGTTGTGGTTGTGGTGGAAAGAGATGAGGAAGGAAAAACCGTGCAAAGACCGGTATACTACCTAAGCGAGGTGCTCTCCCTCTCAAAACAAAACTACCCTCACTTCCAGAAAATGACCTACGACGTGTTCATGGCAGCCACAAAGCTCAAGCACTACTTTGAAGAACACCCAATGAAGGTGGTGAGTGAGGCACCCATTTCAGATATCATGTGCAACAAAGATGCCAGTGGCAGGATCGCCAAATGGGCAATCCAGCTATCCCCATACGTGCCGGTATATGAGAGAAGAGATGCCATCAAATCACAAGCTTTAGCTGATTTCTTGGTTGATTGGGCGGAAATGCAATACAAACCGCCAGAACAAAAGATAGAATACTGGAAAATGCATTTTGACGGATCCAAGCTCAAAGAGGGTCTAGGTGCCGGTGTGGTTCTTACTTCACCAAAGGGAGATCATCTCCGGTATGTTCTACAAGTACACTTCAGGGCATCAAACAATGTCGCTGAATATGAGGCTCTGATTCATGGGCTCAAGGTCGCAAAAGAAATCGGTGCACACCGGATCATTTGCTATGGCGACTCAGATCTTGTGGTGCAGCAGTGTTCCGGAGATTGGGACGCAAAAGATGCTAACATGGCCTCATACCGGTTCCACGTGCAAAAGATTGCTGGATTCTTCGAGGGATGTGAGTTTCACCATGTGCCGCGGGCGGAAAATGAAGCCGCAGATACACTTTCTAAGTTGGGCTCCTCCAGGCAAGAGATCCCTCCCGGAGTGGCTTTGGCTCACCTAAGGACGCCATCGATTAAACCAAGTCCGGAATCGGAGTCAATCTTTGTACCGGAGTCACACGTTGTGCCAATGGACATTGACGAAGGAAACCCGGGGACTGTTCCGGTAAACCCGTGGAATGCAAGGTCTAAACCGGAAGAGGCTATGCTGGTGGACAATATGGAGATAGACGTACCGATATTTCTGGTTCGGGAACCACCAACTTGGGTTGAACCTATTAAGGAATTCCTGATCAACGGCACCCTGCCGGTTGATGAAAATGAGTCAAAAAGAATCCAAAGGAGATCCAAGGCCTACACCATCATCAATGGAGAGGTGTACAAGAGAAGTGTTACCGGTGTTCTCCAAAGATGTGTGGAGCCGGAAGAAGGAAAAGAAATGCTGGTGCCTTTTGAATTCATTTGGTGTTTTGTCCAACGTATATCTTTCTTGGATCTTTGAAGTCTTTGTGCATGCCTATATGTAATTTGTTTATATGTGTAGCATGCTTGCTTTCTTTAATCCATTATATAGGGTATACTCCATCAAATCCTAAATGGCTAAGATGTGCATGAAATTCCAACTTCATCTATAAATATGCACATATTGACATGGAGTGTATCCTATGTATTGTGGTTAGTCTAACCATTTTGGACCCAATAAGTTTGGGGACCAAGATGTACTTGAATATTGTTTTAGCTACATTGGAGATACAATGGAGGCTTGTCTCATCTATAAAGAAGGTGTTGTCACCATATGAGAATTGGAGTCAAGCTAGGATCATCGATGAACTCTTATCTACTACATCAAGCCATTGCTATCTCGGTAACAAGTATCTTATTCATGCATACTCATATAGCATCCATCCTCTTGTAAGTTGCATCTTGGCATGATTTTTTTTATTTCGAAACTATTGAGGTTCTTGAAAAATCCTTTTTAAAGAAAACTTCTTATTGTACATTTGAGTAATTTGAGAAGATGCATATGATAGGAATATGTATATGTATCATGTTTATGATTCACCTATCCCAAATATGCCCTCTAGCAATTTATTGCATATCAATTCCTCAAAGAACTCTTATGTGCAATTTTGATGAAATTACGAAATAAATCCATATTTGTGATACTTGTTGCCTCTCTTAAAACATTCCAACTAGCTTTACTTCCCTTATTGTTAGTTGTGATGTTTTTGAGATTTTACTTGGTTGAAGTTCATTCATATACCATAAGTGAAAAGTGGAGCCATAGGCTATATATGATTTTAAGCAAACATCCTTTGGTATATGTTATTACTTCATCTTAGATATCATGTCTTATTTATTTTATTAACCTCTTGTGTGTGCATGTTTCTTTATGGATCACTTTGTCCACTTTAGAAACTTATATACATGAGAGCGTTAATCCATCACCTTGATATCCTTGTTCTTTGCCGATCATCTTTTTATCCTCTTGATTTTAGTGGTGTTGGTAAAGAAGATTTATGAGTGCTTTGTTTATTTTGTTTTTATTCATGCACTCATATCTCGTAATTGTTGGACTCAAGTTGTTCTTGATAATCATATTATCTTTATCTTGGTTGTGTTCTAAATGATATAGAGGGAGTGAGGATTCCATGTTTGTGCATATTGTATTCAAATACAAACATTATAAATTATGCACGAATCTTGGGGAGCTTCCTTATTTCATTTAGAGCACTATATCTCTCTTATCATGATATCTTTGTTTGTCCAATTGGATCTTTGATTGCTTGCTTTATTTGTTGTAGCCTACTTCATCATGTTATCTTTATGCAATCTTTTGATCCTCAATATAGTTTGACTTCCTTCAAGTATTAATCATTGGATATGTGCATTTGATTTCACTCAAATTATGAGAAGTGCACACCGTGGGGAGGAACTCACATTATATTGGCTTTCTAAATTTTTCACCCATTTTGGAACTCGATGCCAATGGGGGAGAAGTGTTTTGCTTAAGGGAACGATTTTATACTTAAGTTTAGTTTGTGCTTAAGTGTTTTGCCTCTCATGCATTCCATATTTATATGTCTTGCATGGTTGTATATATATAGTGGAAATTGTCCCAAAGGTTAATCTTGACAATGTATGCAATGAATCCATGTTCATCACACGTGCATACATTGTGGGGAGTTTGCTCTATATATATTGGTTCTACTCACATCCCTTGCATTAGTTGTAGTTGTGTGAGTAGAGTTGCTTTTGATATGATATAGTAGCTTTGTGTTACTTGACCATATCAAATACAACCTCTTGTATACAACTTATTCTCGGATAAGTTGCGTACTTGTCTCTAATATTCATTATATAAACCCTCTTATTGTGGTTGTCATCAATTACCAAAATGGGGGAGATTGTAAGGGTATATTGCCCCTATGTGTGGTTTTGGTAATTAATGACAACCCCTATGGACTAATGTTTTCATTGAGTTTATATGAAGGAATATTCCATAGGTACTTCTTGTATTCCATGTGTTGGATTTAAGTATGGATGCCATGAAGATAAAGATACACCTTGTGTATTGGCATCAAGATCATCGATTTGAAGATCTATATGTGATATGATCAAGAAGAAGAAATGAAGAAGGAGTACTTATGTGGAACTCAATATTAGCCATGCTCTATCTTATGTGATAAGCAATGGATAATCAAGATCTTGAGAGCTTGATTCCAAGTGAAGAATTCTTTATATAAACCTCAAGAAATTATGATAGAGTATGAAAGGATACAAGGTTGAGTTGGGCAAGTTCAAGATGAGCATCTTGAGTGGATCACATACTTGAAGCTTGCCGTCCATTTGGTGATAATGGACATGTGAAGATGTGCATCAATAGAGCTTTCCCATCATGGTGTATGGGGGAGCATTTGTGAGTCTTCACGAAGCGGCGATGATCAAGTGAGGCATTCCGGCTTGAGTGGAGCTTGAAGAGCTATCATCAAGATCAAGCGGGATGCGCAAGGCAAAGGTATGGCCTTGCTAGGTTTTCCTTTTACCGGTCTCAAGGTGGTTGTTGGGAGACCGGATTGTAGGATAGATAGCCGCACTATCAAGAGGGGCTTTCGGTTGGGTAACTTGATCGCATCGTCTTAGGGAGCTCAATCCTTTGCATACTTTTCATATCCCTATTGCTTCTTGGTGTTTCTCTGTGTGAGGTTCTTGAGCTTGTTGCTATCTTTACAACAAGCCCAAGTTCATCGAAAATGGAGTTCATATGACTCTTCTATGGCATTTTCAAGGTTGGGTGATTTTACCGGTTATTCATGATATAAGGTTCTACCTTTTATATTCATGATAAAATCCCCTCCTACAGATTCTTGTGTTTTTCACTTTCTATAGGATAGCATTTGTTGTTATCTTTCAAACAAAACTGGTTTCATTCGAATCGGAGTTCGGGAGCATTCGCTATTAAAGAAAAAGGAAAAAGGAGAAAAGAATAAAAAGAAAAAGAAAAGAAAAGGGGCGGCCAGCCGGCCGACCGGCCTGCCGGTCCAGCAGCCGGCCCACCTGGTCCGCGCCGGCCACGGCGCTCGTGCCAACCAGGCCGAGTACTGAGGCGACCCCGGTTTGGTCCGGCCCAGGGCCTGGCAGCCGCCGGCCCGCCCGGCGCTGGCCCCGGCTTGACCGGCCTCCCTGCCAGCTGGGCCTCTCCCCTCCGCGCGGCCCATCTGCGCGCTGCCTCCCTGGGCTATCTGCCGCCCAGTGCGGCGCGCCGCCCCGCCCGGCTGCTGGGCCGGCCCGACCGGACCCCTGCTGGCCTCCTCAGCTCCAAATCTGGTCGGCCGGCTGGGCCGTTTTTCGGGCCGTTTTTCCTGCGTTTTTTGTTGTCTTTTTCTCCCCAGCGGTTATTTCTTCTTCCTAACTATAAATAGCCTTCTTCCACCTTGAGTTGAGTTAGTTCTTCCCATTCTCTCTCCTCCATTGTTGCCTTTGGAGAACTTTCTCTCTCTCTTGTCTCCCCCCATGATTCTTGCTCATTCTTGAGGGATCTATGAGAGGAGATCTAAATCTACACATCCACCAATCCATTTCTCCTCTAAGTGAGGGGAACTCTTGGGATCTAGATCTTGGAGTCTTTTGTTGACTTTCCCCATTGTTCTTCCTCTCCAATCTCATCTTAGCATATGTTGCTTGGGTGGGATTTGAGAGTGAAGGATTTGAGCACCTCCAGTGTTCTTGCTTTGCATCATTGCATAGTGTTGAGCTCTCCATCACGATTAGTTCGAGTGAGAGACCGTGAGCTTGTTACTCTTGGAGGGAGACCTCCTAGTTGGATTGGCGGTTGGTGACGTGGGAATTACCCTTCGGGTAACCGACATTGCCCTACCCTATACGATCTAACTGGAGGCCCATGAAGGTATTCGATGGCAAGGTGGGCCAGTTGGATGTCGCAGCAGAAGATTCCTTGACGGGCAAGAGAAGGAAGAAGCCGAACAAGGAAAGTTTAGAGTTAGGACTATTGTAAACCTAGTCGTACTCGGTTAGACCTCTTGAGACCTGGCCACCTATATAAAGGCCAGGAGAGGGGCTGATGAGGGACACGATCAATCTTAGCAATCTTAGCCACCAAAAGTCTAGAGCTAGGTCACCGCAGCACTTAGTCTCTCGACGAGATCTCAGCCGAACCCTTCGGCACCCCATTGTAACCCAATATTCTTATAATCAAGATCAGACAGGCAGGACGTAAGGGTTTTACCTCATCGAGGGCCCCAAACCTGGGTAAATCGCTCTCCCCGCTTGTCTGTGAACCGATGTCTCGTATCAGCCTACAGGATTCCATCAACCCTAAGCCCCAATCGGAGGGCATTGCCGAGGAGTACCCTCGACAATTGGCGCCGTCTGTGGGAGCCCTGTCGGCACAAGATCGGTCATCGGCGGTACCAGTCACATCTGCAGCTTTCTTACTTGAGTCACCAACGCCATCAGATCCAAGAGATTCAATCCACTACGGGTCCTTCGAGTTCGTACCACATTCCGAAGCGCCACACCTGAGCTCTGCAGAGTCGAACGGCGGCATGAATACTACTTTCGGTGGTGTCCACTTCATCATCGACTCCGGGGGTTTCCTTCGCCTTCCTAGGACAAGCGCATCTAGCCCAAGGACCTCAGTTTCGGAAGGCATCACTCCGGCAACAACCTTGGAAGTCCCATCCGGGAACATGCAAGAAGGCAGCCGAAGAAGGAAAAGACGAAGGGACTCACGCCGCGAAGAGGAAGAACGAATAGCAGCTCACCCTTATCAGTTCGAACGAGGATGCCAGGACACGCAATCGATCAAGGGCCGCACTCGCTCCCCGTATCTATCGGCCACGGAGCAGCTCGAGGCACCGTGTTATCTTCACTCTTACATCAATCCGAAGGATGGTCGAGAAAAATCTAGCCACTTGTTAAGAAACTGCCGACATTTTCTGGAGATTCGGCAGTTCTGCGACGACCTCAGAGCCGAGGCCATGTCAAGAGTTCGCAACATGGAGAGAAGGGCAGGATCCTACGGTTATCCGCCAGAACCATACATACCGGAGCCATACGTGCCAGCAGGAGGAGACAAGTGTGTACCAACCGAGGTGTTCCCGGAACCATGTGGGCAGGTCAACATGATCCATAAAACCAGCTTTTCAAAGAGAGAAATCAAAAAATTCTCACGAGAAGTAAAGTATGCGGAAGTCGCTATGGTTGATACACTCGAATTCATTGACTGGTCAGATCAAAGCATCTCCTTCAGCAGGGCAGATCACCCGAAGGCCGTCCCTAGGCCAGGTCACACAGCCCTTGTCCTTGAGGTGCAGATCGGAGGATACAATATGAGCAAAGTATTCATGGATGGAGGAAGTGGTTTGAACCTGTTATTCGCCAACACGATGAAAGCAATGGGTTTAACAGTCGACATGCTAAGAGAGTCCGACACAGGATTCCATGGCATTATACCGACTCGACCCGCTTATTCGCTCGGTAAAACATCACTGAACGTAGTTTTCGGCACGCCCGACAACTTCAGGAAGGAAAAAATCGAGTTTGAAGTAATTGACTGGGAGTCTCAGTACCACGCCATCCTCGGCAGACCCGCGTTTGCCAAATTTATGGCCGTACCTCATTATGCGTACCTGAAGCTGAAGATGCCTGGCAACAATGGGACACCAATAACCGTTCATGGAAGCTTTACCCGTTCAGACAACTGCGACAGAGATTTCCAGAAAATCGCCTCGAAGTTTGGAGCCAAGGAAGAACTCAACGCTGTCGACGCAGTCACGGATCACACGCAGCCACCAGCCGACAATCGAAACGTAAGGTCCGACGAGTTTGACGCTGCAAAAGAAGCAAAGAAGCTGCAGGTGCACCCCACTGACCCGAAGAAAACGGTCAATACATCGGCAGACCTTACTGATGCATAGGAAGGCGCGCTCATCGAGTTCCTCCGTGAGCGTTGGGAGATATTTGCATGGGAACCATCCGACATGCCAGGTATCGCCAGGGAACTCGCTGAGCACGCCCTCAATGTAGACCCAACAGCCAAACGAGTACAACAGTCGATGCGCCGATTTTCTGAGCCGAAGAGAAGAGCAATTGGCGAAGAAGTTAGCCAACTCCGTAAAGCAGGATTCATTCGGGAGCTGAAGGAAGCCGAGTGGGTGGCTAATCCCGTCATGGTGCCAAAAAAGACACAACCGCCCTTCTTATGTGCATCGATTACACCAGTCTCAACAAGCATTGCCCGAAAGACCACTTTCCACTGCCTCGTATTGACCAAATAGTCGATTCCACAGCTGGATGTGATCATCTCTCTTTTCTCGATGCATACTCCGGATATAATCAGATCAAGCTCAAGAAAGAAGACTAGGAGTTAACTGCATTGATCACCCCACACGGCGTTTTCTGCTACAACGTCATGACCTTCGGGTTGAAAAATGCGGGAGCAACTTACCAACGGTGCATGCAAGCTTGCCTTGGAGAACAGATTGGGAGAAACATCGAAGTCTACATCGACGACATTGTGGTAAAGACAAAGCACGCTGCCACTCTCATCGATGATTTGCAGGAAACCTTCGACAACTTAGATAGATACAAAATCAAGTTGAATCCAAAGAAATGCTTCTTCGGGGTGCCAGGAGGACAAGTACTCGGATACTTCATCTCAGCCAGAGGAATAGAAGCCAATCCTTTGAAGATCAAAGCTATTCTCGACATGGAGCCACCAAAGAATCTGCACCAAGTGCAGCAATTGGCAGGACGATTGGCAGCACTCAGCAGATTCATCGCCAAGCTAGGAGAAAAAGCTTTGCCTTTCTATAATTTAATGAAAAAATCAGAAAAGTTCGAGTGGAAAAATGAGGCGCAGGAATCATTCGACAATCTGAAGAAAATCCTATCGACCTCCCCAGTCCTCGTAACCCCACGCAAGAAAGAAACACTACTTATGTACATAGCGGCAACAGCCCAAGTCTTCAGCAGCGTACTGGTCGTCGAACGGGAAGAAGAAGGGAGAGTTCACGGTGTGCAGAGACCTGTTTACTACCTCAGTGAAGTAACTCACGCCTGCGAAGCAGAGGTACCCTCATCATCAGAAGCTGGCGTATGCAGTATGGAGGTCCGCACGCAAGCTACGGCATTATTTCACGGAGCACCCGATTATCGTCGTAAGTGAAGCACCGTTGAAGAGCATAATGACTAACCCAGAGGCCACGGGTCGAGTGTCTCAATGGGCCATCGAAATAGCACCCCACGACATAACTTACGTTAATCGAACGGCGATAAAATCCCAAATCCTCCCAGATTTCGTGGCAGATTGGATCCAGTCACAGACGCCAGCAGCACCCGACATGTCGGGGTCATGGACAATGTACTTCGTCGGGTCAAAACAAAGCACAGGCGTAGGAGCAGGGGTGATACTAATATCACCACAGGGAGATAAGATGAAGTACATACTACGTATGAATTTCTCCCTGCCAACAAATAACGAGGCAGAATACGAGGCGCTGCTGCACGGAATGAACATGGCGAAGGCATGTGGGGCAACTCGCCTAGAAATTTATGGAGATTCAAACCTGGTGGTACAGCAGTCGATGAACCTATGTGACGCGGTCAGTGACAACATGATCGCCTACCGACAGTTGTACCAAAATATGGAAGCAAAATTCGAAGGGTGCGAACTTAAGCATATCGGCAGAGCCAGCAATGAGGAGGCCGATTCTCTAGCAAACATCGGGTCCATGTGCTCCCCCATTCCGGACGGAGTGTTCTACGAAGTGATCACCCAGCGATCGATAAAAGAGAAAGCGTCGACACCTCCAAAGCCATCGACTGACAAATCGGAGGCAAGCCCGCAACAAACTGCCGAAGAACCTCCACCTCGGCTCACGGAACAGGTCCTCCTCCTTGAGCCGCTATGGACCAAACCATTCCTAACGTACCTGACAAAGCAGGAGTGGCCGGTGGATCCGATAGAAGCAAGACGAATCGTCAGACGGTCAAAAGCCTTCACTGTGGTAAATGGCGAACTCTATAAGCGCAGCATTTCTGGCATTTTCCAAAGATGCATTGCCATTGATGATGGAAAAGCGCTGTTGCGCGAGATACACGAAGGAACTTGCGGACACCATGCGGGAAGCAAGGCCCTTGTGGCGAAAGCCTTCAGGGCAGGATTTTACTGGCCAACAGCGGCATCGGATGCTCGAGATCTGGTCATGAAGTGCGACCCCTGCCAGCGTTTCTCACCAAAACCACACGCCCCTGCGACAGATCTGATGACAATACCTCTGGCGTGGCCCTTCGCCCAATGGGGCCTCGACCAAGTTGGACCACTACCAAGGTCATCGCCTGGAGGACACACGTACCTACTGGTCGCAGTCGACAAATTCACCAAGTGGATCGAGGCAGTACCCGTTCGAAACCAGAAAGCCGAAACAGCAGTTCAGTTCTTCAGGGGAATAACCTGTCGATTTGGTATGCCTCATAGTATCATCACAGACAACGGATCTAACTTCGACTCCAAAGAGTTTCGGAAATTTTGTGATGACGGAGGAATCAAACTGAAATTTGCATCAGTGGCACACCCACAGACCAACGGCCAGGTGGAAAGGATCAATGGTCTAATAGGGGATGGCCTCAAGAAACGCCTTACGGGTGCGGCTGGAGCCTGGGTCGAAGAGTTACCATATGTACTTTGGAGTCTGCGTACTACACCCAACAGGTCGACCCAATACACCCCGTTCTTCTTGGTACATGGAGCCGAAGCAGTTCTGCCAGCTGATGTTCGGTTCGAAGCTCCTCGGGTGACAGCATACACAGAGTCCTCTTCCAACATCACGCTGCAGGACGCTGTGGACCTCCCTGACGAAGCTCGAGATATTGCTTTGGCAAGAACGACGGTATACCAGCAGGCGTTGAGAAACTACCACAACCGACGAATACGCAGTCGAAGCTTTAATGTTGGAGATATGGTACTGCGACTGAAGCAAGAGAGACCCTTGAAACTCGAATCTCCATGGGAAGGACCATACATCATCACCAAAGTGATACCAGGAGGAGCATATCGGCTCAAAAACCCAACTTCGGGAAAATACGTTGAGAATCCATGGAACATCGCACAGTTGCGACGGTTCTATACATAGGATACAATTGTTTTTTATTTTTACTCAACAGCCTTTAAGGCCGCTCTTGCATTATGAATAAAATTCTAATCAGATTCTCCACCTTTCTTCTTGATCCAGGCCTCATCATCCGAACAAATCGTTCGGGGCCCCTGTCGTTGGCTCTTACTCCCATCGGGAGCGCAGGCCAAAAACACGCTCGCACAGTGTCATTAACTAAATACTCTCAGTGGGAGCTAAGGTTAATGACACACAAAACAACCAGTCCAAGCCTCGAGAAAATACGCGAGTGTTGCAGTCGATGGTTATACTATCACAAAGTAAGGCTCAAACCGGTGCACCGCGTGACGAAGCCAAGCGTTTAATTCCCTCGATTAAGTCGACGGGTATCGCTCCTACAAAACATACATATCGACTTTGCAATAAATTTGCAAATTACAACGAAGTCGTCGGGAGAGCAGGTTGAATTGATCACTCAGCCGCCCTCGACATTAAATTATCAATCGAATTAACAAATTCGCCAGAACTACATGAAGTGCAAAGCACACGTCGAATCTATACAAAACAATCTTATGCAGGTACAAGGTTATTACATTCACGATGAGGCTCCCTGATTCCCTTGGGCCCTCAGATCCCTCTCAACACCTGTCTCTATCCGTGAGATGATGGTATATGCAGGACCTCTAGCGATATCATAATATTGGTCCAAACTTCTCTCGGTGTTTGCTATGGCCTTCAAGTCTAAAGATGGATGACATGCCAATACTGAAGAAAAGGCAAGTTCAGCACCAGCTAGGAGCTCTTTCCGCACAAGCAGTCGAATCCTCTCAGGAGATTTGAATCGGGTAAACAAAGCAGACAGAGTTTCGGGTGCTTGATCCAGAGGGAATAAAGTCCTCCAAACCATCGTGAGATGAGCGTGGAATTTATCAAAGTAGTAGTGCACCTTCTCTACCCGATGCTCAAACTTCGCCATGATAATAGCCCTTCGGACGATGCAACCATAAATCGTGTTTCGGGTGAGCAACGTCAGTCATCGCCTCGACCTTTTCATGAATCTTCCTGTTCTCCTCAGATTTATCTGAAGATACGACTGTAAAGGAACAAATATCAGTTAAGGGAACATCCAAGCTTCATCAGGAATCAAAATATGGGTTAACACTTACAGCCCAAACTTTTGGTAGCGATATGAAGACGATCGAGAGCATGTTGTTCAATGGCAGTTGCTATTTCACTCTTTTTCTTCACCAACGTTGCCATTGCGTGAAGGGAGGCAATATCTTTACTCAAACGAGATACTTGGTCACGTAAACGACGAACAAGGCCAGACTCATCGCTAGCCGAAGGATTTGGAAAAGGTTCGGCGCGGGAAGAAGATGAAGGAATCTGCAGTGCAACTTTCGGTTCAGAACAGCACTAACATAAATCTCCCATCGGGAGCACTGGAGTGTATACGTTACATTCAAAAGATTGTTCGAACTAGTTACAGAGCCAAAATAAAAACAGGATCAAGTCAAATCACATCAGGTCTTAATTACAATTAATGAAGCAAGCATTCAAGGAAGTGCCGATGATGAGCCAGGGGCAGCTTCAGGTGTAGATTTAGTCTTTGCTTCATCGACCAATTTGAGGAGATGATTAGCACATGTCACAGCTGATCGCTTGAAGGGTTCAAGATCGACTAGATGATTGTCGTCGTCCACAGGTAATGCCTTAGACAACTTCTCTAAGTCAGACCCCATCCCATGGCCCATCAGCAGCTGGAAAGTAAGAACCGCCCCAAACAAGCGGGAACGGCGTTTCAATACCTCTACAGGCTCAGAAGAGTCGATGAGGAAAGCGTCAGCCATCTCGCCAAGAGTCTTGTCCTGCTTCACCTTCGGGAAGATCATCGAGTATAGCCTCGACAATGCTCCTTTAGTCTTCTGCAGAAGTCCAAGAACTTGGACGTTGGACTCAGCGGCGAGAGAAAGGGCGTCAGATGTAGAGTCCTCCCGAAGCATGCGCGCCCGAGTAATGGTTATATCGGCAGCCTCTGAAAGAGGACAAATCAACAACCAGAAAGGAAATGCTAAAAGAGGAGTTATGTGCCAAGAACTTTACCCAATTAATTCGTGATGGATTCACGGAGGACGCCTTCCTTCTTGTCGGCTGCGGCTGCAGCTTCGCGCTTGGCGTCTTGTTCATCTTTCATCTGTCGCTTCAGCTTCTTCAACTCCTCCTTCAGCAAGACATTTTCGTTCTTGGCATCGGTGGCAAGCCTGTTGGCCTCCAGCACCTGATCAGCCGAAGTTTTGACAGTCTTCCGAAGCTGAGCGTTTTCAGATTCCAGTCGGGTAAACTGCTCGGCGAAGTCTACCACAGCATCGATTGTGGCATAAATCGGCTGCAACAAAGAAATCCAAGAAGATTCAGTCGAAAGAAAAAAAAGAGCTTGGCGAAGCAAGAAAGAAATCAAGACAAATAAAACACTTACGTGGTCGCGAGCAGTCGACGAGGTGGGAGCGTCACCAGAAGGAATAACCTTCGACATTGGAATCTTCTCTACATTCGTTCGAGAGGGCGGCGTCGACTTGGCGGGAGAAGGATTCGACTCCTTAGCTGATGCCTTTCTCTCAAAGGATAATTTGGCCCTCTTTGCGAGAGGAACTTCATCATCATCAGAGCTACTTAAGAAGAGTAGTTAATTAGCGTACAAAACAATCAAGGATAAGTCACAAAGGGGTATAGATGCTCACAGATCCAGGTCATCTTCAGCAACGAAAAAGCCTGTCTTAGCAGGAGAAGGCGGAGCAGTTCCAATGGCATCATTATCTTGTCCGCTAGGACTTGATTCAGCCGTTGTGATAAAATCTTCGTTTATTTGCATACGTCGCCTGCTCCTGATGAAGGCATCATCCTCGGCAGCTTCATCCTCTTGGACATCGCTGTCCTCAAGGACATGTTGGACATCCTCGGTCTCCTCGGAGTCATCATCGTCATCCTCTGGTTCTGCACCGCTTTCGGGCGTAGGAGGATAGCATTGAGCAACGACGGAGGCCTATCGGGAGGAGAAAGTTTGTAGAGCACAATGAAGGAAGAAATAACAACAACAAGCAAGAAACAACGAGAATTACCTCAGACGGAAGATGGTCTAGATCATAAGGGGGACGAGCCGATGTCAAGACAATATTGTCCTTCATACTGAGGCACGTCAAACGGCGGACTTCATCTCGGAGTTCATCGGCCGACAGGTCGGCGAGAGTTGACCCTAGACTTGTCATCCTTGCCAGTATAAAGCCACAATTGGTGGGGTCGAGACATTAGCGGCTGCACTCGACGTTGTAAGAACACTGAGACTACCTCAGTGCCGCACATCGTCAAGCCTCCCGTATTCTTCAAGACAACGACCTGGTCGAACAGCCTGTCAGCTATCACCCTCTCTTCGGGAGAAAGGGCGTTTCACCAGGACTTCTTCGGCTGAGCTATCAGGACATCTTCAAAAGGAGGGAGATTCGAGCGCCGCCCAGGCACCAAGGGGTCTCGCAGATAAAACCATTTGTTACGCCAGCCCTGGACGGATTCCTTCATCGGGTAGTCAAAGTAATCGACTTCCTTCCTGACAACAAAGCCAACGCCACCAACGACGGGGGGGCCATTGTTGTCATTATGACGCTTCACATAGAAGATCTTCCTCCAAAGACCCCAGTGGGGGTCAATGCCGAGGGAGGCTTCACAGATGGTGATAAAGATAGAGAGGTGAAGAATGGAGTTTGGGGTCAGCCGCCAGAGCTGAATCCCGTAGAAGAAAAGAAGGGAACGGAGAAACTCATGGGAAGGAAGAGAGAGTACCACGGAATAAGAAAGCATCAAACATAACGGTGAAGCCCTTCGGAGGCCTTGGACGAGAAACAACACCTGGAAGACGAATGTCATCCTCAGACGTCATGAGTGACGTCATGAGGACTGTCGTGAGCAGAAGAAAGAAAATGAAGAATCATCGGATGGTTACGCTTGAGTCTACACTCGGTCACAAGCACCCGTGTCCAGACTTGGGGGCTACTCCCATCGGGAGCGCTAGACGCGCACCCGATAAAATGAGGACTCAAAGATATTCATGTGAAGAAACGTTTGAAGAAAAGGATGAAATACTCAGCTCGAGTCTGCACTCGGTTGCAAGCACCCGTGTCCAGACTCGGGGGCTACTCCCATTGGGAGCGCTAGACGCACACCCGAGAGAACTTTTTTGCACTCCAGGATCATGCCCGGGGACTTGATTCTGTGTAGGGTAACGTTGTTTTGCTATCGGCAGTTAACCAGCAAAAGTTGGGCACGTTACTCATTATCCCTTACATGCGGAAAACTTATTGAAGAATACAAGCCTTAGTGAAAAAATGTCGGATGACCCGTGAAGACTCGGAGAAAAACTTCGGCAGAGTAAAACGTTCGAGTGGAACAACTTGAGTCTACGCACGGATTGCAAGCATCCGTACCTAGACTCGGGGGCTACTCCCATCGGGAGCGCTAGACGCGCACCTGATAGAAGAAGATGATGCCGATACAAGATGAGCAAGAATAATCAAGGAGAAGAACATTAGGTGGAGGCATGCTTTAGTCTCTACCCGAATTATCTTCGGCTAGACACGCGGGGGCTACTGACGTGGGCATTACCCTTCGGGTAACCGACATTGCCCTACCCTATACGATCTAACTGGAGGCCCATGAAGGTATTCGATGGCAAGGTGGGCCACTTGGATGTCGCAGCAGAAGATTCCTTGGCGGGCAAGACAAGGAAGAAGCCGAACAAGGAAAGTTTAGAGTTAGGACTATTGTAAACCTAGTCGTACTCGGTTATACCTCTTGAGACCTGGCCACCTATATAAAGGCCAGGAGAGGGGCTGCTGAGGGATACGATCAATCTTAGCAATCTTAGCCACCAAAAGTCTAGAGGTAGGTCACCGCAGCACTTAGTCTCTCGACGAGATCTCAATCGAACCCTTCGGCACCCCATTGTAACCCAATATTCTCATAATCAAGATCAGACAGGGCGGACGTAAGGGTTTTACCTCATCGAGGGCCCCGAACCTGGGTAAATCGCTCTCCCCGCTTGTCTTTGGACCGATGTCTCGTATCAGCTTACAGGATTCCATCAACCCTAAGCCCCAATCGGAGGGCATTGCCGAGGAGTACCCTCGACAGTTGGTGCTCCGGTGATCTCTTCAAGAAGATTGTGAAGAGGCCCGGGCTTCTCCTTCGTGGAGCTTGTGAAGTGGTTGTGGAGCTTGCCATCTCCGGAGCGGAGGAAAAGCTAACCATAAGGAAAGGGCCATTATCCTTCGTGGGTGTGGTTCGGAGAATAGGGTGAGCCTTCGTGGCGCGGGGAATCCTTTGTGGGACCTCCACTCCTCCAAACGTGACGTACCTTCTTGCAAAGGAAGGGAACACGGGAATACATCCTCGTCTCCGTGTGCCTCGGTTATTTCTATACCTGAGCTCTCTTTCCTTGTGATAGCCATCGTGCTTGAAGTACATATATCTTGCTATCACTTGTGCTACATATATCTTGTGCCTATCTTGCTTAGCTCTAGTTGCTATTGTTACACTTAGTTGAGCTTAGCATATTTAGGGTTTGTGCTTGTAAACTAAACGTTAGTTTAATTCCGCATTCTTACAAGACAAATCCACAAGAGTTTTTAATTGCCTATTCACCCCCCTCTAGGCGACATCTCGGTCTTTCAACTATCAGGTCGCAACCTTGATTCCTTCGCCGGCCGTTGCAACCCATCATAGACCGTATTACCGTGGGGAATTAGAATGGGATCCCCACCCACCGGTTGTTCTCGCAAGACACAACTGCTACGGTAAGCGCATCCGTTGATGCACGAGAGGTGGAAGTACAATCGACTACTCCGTCCCACTCCAGATCTTATGGTTAACACGAGTTTTACGGCACAAGAATCACTGGACGACATTTGTTGTTTTATCCTAGATGGATATAAACCCCATGCAATGGAACCTCCACCATATCAACACATACCATGGTTCCATTGCCCACCTCATAGTCATATTCATAGTTATGAAATTAGTACTTTTGCTTTTCATGCAAGAGTGATAAGTATAGTACTTTGCAAGTAATTTGATAAAAATACTCAAATGACATGAGCAAGCGATGAACTTGCCTTTCTTGACTGCAAGATTATGCAGGCAAGGTCTTCGATACGCAATAACTCCAAATTCTAAAATGGCATCATCGTCCGGTAAGGGCGATGTTTAAAAGATTGCCAAGGATGCAATAATGCATAAATATGAGATGCAATCGCTCTAAGCGTGACCTAACCCCGATGATTTAGGATTAGTGTGTTGTAATGATTTGTTTAGAGTGTGTTGCACTTTTAGAGTGATTCACAAGCAAGGTTCTTATTAAGGTTGATTACTTGGTATCATAAACAAGTAATGCAATACATCATAACAAATATATTAATAGTACACAATAATAGATTTGGTATATTCTTAACATGTAATGAACAGTTGTTGCTTTTGGTACTATATGGCATGGTTAATGATTACTTATCATATATTTCAAAAGAATAAGTTCTGAAGAACATGTTCTTTGATAAAGAACTAGTATGACAATTGGGTTTATGGGTTTCGATAGTTTATTATGGTTCCAAGTAGTTTCTGGAGTAAATGTTAGATGGATCACAACAATGTTGGATTCATCAATAGCTAGGGATTATATGGTTTTTAGTGAAGCACATCTTAAGAAAATCATTATCCATAGGTGCTATCAAAGTTGGTATACCTTGCTGGTGATAGCTGGCTAGGATTTATAGATCCTATTAGGTAAGGTGGATGAATACTCCCTATTTTCTTCAAAAGAATAACTTTTGAAGAACATACTTCTTAAGGAATAAGAAGTATTACAATTAAGGTTGTGATTGTCGAGGGTTTACTATTGGATCCACTAAGTAAGGAATAATTGGTTCCTAAATAAGATGGTTTATAAACATCTAACACTACTAGGGTTTAGTGTGTATGGCAAATGATGCAATATATAAGGCACGATTGTTATTAGAGTTCATCACAATGGTGTGATGCTAAATAAGGATAAATAAGGATGATGGCTTTGGTAATAGGATCTAGGGTTTAGAATTGGTTGATCCAATTTAATCATCTAGGTTTTATTAAGATGAACACATGGATTACTAAATTATTAGTGATAGGGCTTCTACATTTTATGTGAACTAGAATGGATACTCAATTGCTAATTGTGGTTTTATAAGTCCAAAGAAAGTAACATGATCGCATGTGATAACTAGGTTTTAGGAACAATTTAGGGTTCATATGAAGTAATGGAGCTAGGTTCCTAATGGCATTAGGGTTCTAGGATACCACATAAAATTATGAGGTTATAATTTTATTCATAATGGAACTACGGTCTCCTAATTACCATATAGTTCTTAGGTTAATAACTTCATTATAGTTGAAGTTATTAATAACTTTGAAATAAAATACTATTTGATTTGGCATTTTATTATTTTTAAAGACTTAATAATTAAGATAATTATTAATTAGGTTTTAAATCCTTCTAATAAAGATTTAATAAGTTATTAGTAAAGGAAAATTAATTTTAATGTTTTCCTTATTTACTTACTGGTTTTTATTTATTTTAGACACTTTTCTTAATTTCTGAATTTTAATTGAATTAGAATAAAAAGAAAAGACTTAATTAACAAGTTTTAAATAATTAATTTTTTATTAAAACTAAACATTTCATTTTATATTTTTATTGGATAGATTTCATTTTAGGAACATTTTAATATCTCATTTGTATTTTTCTGAGTAAATATGAATTTTCTAGATATTTGCAAAATTTCAGTAATTGTTGACTTTGAATTGAAACTAAAAACTACTAAATGCACCCGGCTAGAATACCCGCAGGGACACTGACTAGTGGGCCATTGCCCACGTTAGCTGCCACCGTGGCGCCGATGTGGCATGGCTCACGGTGGCCAGCGGCAGTCGATCACGGCGGCGACGCCAGAGAGCTCCCGCGGACGCGTGCCGGTGCTCATTCGGACGAGTACGACGAGATGAACCGAATGGTGGTGGCGCCGCCCCCCAATGGTTGCCGGAGCTTGGCCGGCGGCGAGGTGCTGCGGCGGTGCCCACGGGCCTACGATGCGGGGCATGCTAGGGAGTGCTAGAGGAGGAGCTAGGATGCTCAGGAGAGTCAGAGACTCACCGCGAGCACGATGGGCTTGTCGGCGAGGTCAATGGTGATCGGCATCGCCGGGATTGCTCGCTCCCGGCGTCGGGGAAGACGAGCTCGATGGTGTCGATTTCAAGCACGGCGGCTCGATTCCTCAGGCAGGCTGGGAAGTCGATGGTGGTGAGGACGATAGCATCAACGGCGAGGCACGGGGATGTCTCCATCGTCGGCGACGAGAATCGGCCGGGCGGCTAGGGTTTCTATCTGGGAAGCATTTGAGCAGAGGGAGAAGAAATTCGAGCTAGGGTTCGTCGTGGAGGTTTTATACGGCGCTAGAACGCGCCTCGTCACTACGTCGAGCAAGGAGAGGTCGCCAGCGATGAGACGAAGCCGAGCACGGCTTCGTGCTGTCTCCCACGCGCGAGGAGAGGCCGGATGAGGACGACCCCCTCTCCTCTATTTTTAGACGAAGGGGTACTGGACTGGTGTTGGGCTACGGTTTGGGGATGGACCTTGGGCTGCTGCTGGGCTGCCTCGGCCAGGTGAGGTCCAAGTAAGCCCCTCTCTTTTTCTTTTCTGTTTTTATTTTCTGTTTTCAATTCTGTTTTATAATTCTGTTTTAATTCAAATTTAAATCATGTGATACCTTGCAGGTATTTGATAATTTGAATTTCAGTAGGACTATTGAAAGGATGAATGCTTTACTGCATTGTTTTTGGGATAAACATTTAATATATGTGTTGACGTCAGAAACCCCCTGGCGGGCAGAGACGGTCAACACGGTAGAGCCGGGAACAACTAGGGCTGCGGCTGGCCCCAGTCCCTCAGAGCGACGGCCCGCAAAGCCTCTTGGTCGCACGCGCCGATGCTAACCGCAAGGGCGTGCCACCTGACCTATACCTGGTCAGGAAGGTGTGGATGATGCCTCGCTTAGTTTCCTGCATGGCATACACGTAAACATTAAATACGAGCCTCGATCGGCTCTCAGGTTATCCTGTGAATCGGCTCAAAGAGCCGATCCACCCATGATTCGGACGAGGTGTCCGAATATATGGTGGTCCTGCTTGATCAAGATAAAGCTAATGAGATCTACGACGATTTAGGGTTTTCACCGCATAATCGGATCATCCTACTCACGATTGGGCCTCGCGCTCGCGCACGGTGACCGTAAGCCGATCCTAGACAGGGCCTAAAAACCAACACGAGGTCGATCCCGGAACATCCTTTCTAGGGCTAGCAAACGCCACCCTACACGCCGCTGGATCCTCCAACCCTTTGTAAGGCCTAACTATTGCGGATGTTAAACTAATCCTTGATGAAACAAGGAGCAATCGTAACGGATCAGATCTACTAAACTATGATCAAGCGGGGTGCCGCCCCTACACCTAAGATAGGTGTAAGGGCGGCTAGATGTGCAAGGGTTGCATAACGAAAGCATGTAATTCGAAGAACAATGCTAACCCTAACACATCTAAGATAACTACGTTGCTCGCCATCAAAAAGGCTTCTGTACGAGCAACGCATGAACAACGTGGGTAGGCTTGTGCTGCCTAGATCGCAAGATGCGATCTAGGCAGCATGGTGCTACCGGAGAAACCCTCGAGACGAAGGAGTTGGCGATGCGCCGAGATTTGTTTGTGTTGAACGTTGGTTGTTGTTTATTCCATAAACCCTAGATACATATTTATAGTCCAAGGGACTTTCTAATTTAGGCGTGCACCTAACCGTGCACGGGTAAAACTCTAACTCTTAACCAACACGTAATCTAATATATTACAGATACAAGGGCAAACTAGCCCAAACTTTGCATGTAAGGCCGATTCACGCATTTCTTCTATATATACATTCTTCCAGTCCATCTTGATCGCGGCCCACCTCTGACTCGGTCAAATTCTGGTGATAACACATGCCCCCCTGGTTTTGGAAATGTCATTTCCAAAATCATTATGCTTATACCTCATCGGGTCACGTCATCTCGTCTCCTTAACTTTACCACCAATCTAAAAAAAATGAAGGAACGTCTTCTCTTAACCATGCCGATAGCCAGAGTCAGGCGCCCCTCAAGAGAGCCGATGGTATCACCTCAGCCTCTATGATAAACGGGAGCAAGGTCAACCTAACTGCCCCTCCAAACGGTAACTTGCGCCCTTTACCTGAGAAACCCAGATCCCCAAATCGCCGCCCCGACAGCTCTACGGATCTCAGATCTCAGCCGCGCCGTCCCAATCCTTCAGCGCATCCAATGGCGGAATCATCCAACGCCGACGCCATGATCTCCGGGCTGAAGGTAATCCTCACGGCCCCCTAGCCACATGCATCAATGCCAAGAGTAAACAGCAAACACCTGAATTAATGTTTCCTCCCGCTATCAATTTTAGGTTTCGGACATCCTGCTGCCACATCCTTCTCTCGCAAATTCCATGTGCCTTGGTCCTCGCTCTTCCGAGAGCCCTGCCCTTTTAATCTCATGCGAAGCTAACAGGATCCCCTTTGTGAATCAGAACTTAGATCTGACCTCCTGGGCCGACTGCCTGCGAGCCTGGCCTAACCCCCCTGAGGGTTGGGTGACATGGTACAACAGAGTATCCAAAGCTCATTATGCCACCTGGGAAACCATAGGGATAGCCGATGCTCTGTCCTTATCATTGTCTCCTCTTGAGAAGAATGAAAACATTCTGAAAACCATCGGCTATTTCTGGTCTGACGCACTGAACTGTTTCATGTTTGGCCATGGCCCTATGACACCCACTCTGCTGGATGTGACCATGATCACAGGCCTAGACATTGCATCCCCAAGCCCTTACGCATTCAAGCTGCCGAAAGTCCCTTTCACCCTTTCTTCTAAAAAAGAGTGTACCGAGTCGGGGTGCCTACCTCAATCGTTATATGAAGACCAAAGGCCCTGTGACAGAGAGAGAACACACAGCATTCCTGAACTTTTGGTTGGAACACTTCATCTTCTGTGGCCCATCACTTGCCCCTACCAAAAATTACCTTTCCCTAGCCTATGAACTGGCCAAAGGCACCCATCTTGGTCTAGGCAAGCTGTTTCTTGGAGAGGTCTATCGATCTCTTCAACTGATGTCCGTTAAACTGTTCTCTCGAAAGACAGTTAAAACTGGCGGTCCCTGGTGGTTTATTCAGTTATGGGCGCAGCTATACTTTCAGAACCAGATCCCAGACTTCCCACCTTTGACCTCCTGCACCTTCCCAGATGCTAATGGTAAGGATATCCGATGCACCAGCTATGGACAAGCTTTGTATGGTCTCCCAGGCAGCAGGCTGATCCCTAAGGAGGCAGCAGGGTGGTTCAAGATCTTCTTCCAAGGTTTGGACAATCCCCTGTTCTTTCCTTATACTGAATCGGAGAATTTTGAAAATCCAGTCTCCTTTCGATTGGATAACTTTGCCGATGACGATAGCACCCAGCATCTGTATTCTATCATGATTCGCCCTTGCTTCCTCCCTGTCGGCATGAGTACCTCGAACCGGATCATCAAGCCTGGTTATGAGTGTTATCAACCGGTAGTGGTAGCCCGACAGCTTGGTCTCGGGCAGGTGCCGCCACACTTCTTCTTACACCATCGACGATGAAGCGAGCTGAGCTGCCGACATACTCACCGGCCAAAGGTGTTACACCTTCTTTGATGCTTTGGCCATCCCCAGTTCCCCACAACCTCCGTTTCTCCTTTACCACCGACGGTTTCGAGACTTGGTGGTCCATGTGGAAGACCCATGTCTTCAGAAGGGCTTTAGGACCGCTGTTGAGACAACTTGATGCCGAGTATGACATCCCCGCAGATCAGGTATTATTACTCACATATTTCTTGTAACCGCTTATGGTAATCGCCTGGTGACCTGACTCCATCTTCCTAGCAGCAACAAGAGGGCCCGGTTCCCAAGCAAGCCGACGGCTCCCCCTTCGTATTTCTTCCTCCGGCTCCGGTGGTCCTCTTCTGCCAGAGCTCGCCACCCCTGAAGAAAGTCATAATGCAGAGCCAGCCGATTCCTCCGAAATCGGCTCCCAAGAGTAAAGCCACTTTGGGGCCGGTTGCCCCCGAGCCTCGACTCGGGCGAGGACGGCGGTGAGGAAGGTGGGCTGTCAGGAAGACCCTGAAGCGCAAAGCTCCCACTCAGGAAAGCTTGCACGTAAGTTGATCCGTGTCTTAATTGAACACATTTGCCTTCCCAATCCTTGTAACATGGTTGTACCTCTTCCTC
The DNA here is from genome assembly GCF_022539505.1 of Lolium rigidum. Lineage (NCBI taxonomy): Eukaryota > Viridiplantae > Streptophyta > Magnoliopsida > Poales > Poaceae > Lolium > Lolium rigidum. The sequence continues at coordinate 127,300,698 of NC_061511.1, forward strand.
CAGGCTTCTACTGAAGAGAACTACAGTGAGGGAGCACAGTCCAGTCCAAGGGACTCTTCCCCAGATGACACAGAAAGGTCCACTACTCAGAGCCAGACGGATTCGCCAACGTCGGCTTCTCAGAAAAGGTCGACTTCCGAGCCGGCTGCCCTTCAGGTTCCGATCCAAACGAGGTCGCGCATGAAACGTCGATGCTTCAAAAGGGCCCGCTCAAATCCGCAAGTCTCCTCGCCGAGCCAGGAAGTTTCAAATGTAATATACTCAGCAGTTCGTGTTCCACATCGTCTTGCCACTAACTGGATTGCCTTACCACTTCCCCTGCAGACTGATGGGACTTCTAGCGGGAATGTTGAAGAGGTGCCGGCGCCATCCGCTGCCCTTGGCCTGCCCGACTCACCAGGCGCGGCTGGCCAAGTAGCTAACCTAGCCCAGGTTGCCGCAAAGCCGATCGTCACAACATCGGCTTCCCTTCCTTTCTTGGGAGAGGTAAGCTCTCTCTCTTTCTCTCTCAAGCCCGCTCTTTTCCCTTGTCGTATGCTCATGCTGCTCTTGTTCGTCTGTAGGGGTGTGATCCTTCAAGCTTGTTGACGTTCGACCCCGACTCCATTGAGCCTGCCGTTTCCAAAACAGGTGAAGAGCCAGATGCTAGCGCGATTGACGGCCCACTCCAACGCCTCAAAGTCTTGCTCTCTTCCTCGGTCGATACGCTGGTCGAGAACCCTGAGGGGATCAAGGGTATCCTCGAGGACATCCAGCCCCGTCTCCCGATACTGCTGCAAGTCAAGCTTTGGCGGGCGGTGTCTCCGCCGATTTTCAGGTCAAGGGTGCGGTCGGCTCGTCAAAGGATTACTCTTCGCCGTGCCCAACTCCCGGCGAGAGCCGATATCGCCGGCAAATGTCAACGGCTGAATGAGAAGAAAGCCGTTCTAGACGCCAAGACCGCCACTTCGCTCGCGGCGTCGGACTTGCGACCTTGCGCAAGGAACTAGAGGACCTTGAGAAGAGGGCCATGGAGACCAAACAACTCATCCGGGACGAGGAATCCCTCATTGCTTGCTCCCAAGAGGAAGCAAAAGGTCTCACGACTGATGCGAAGGCTGACCTGGCTGAAATTCGTGCTACGAGCAGCCGGTGGTGATGGGGAGAGACGAGGACGACGAGGCTGAGATCGCCGAGGTGGATCGAATCCGTGCCGATGCTCTTCACGCCCTTAATGCTTTTCTTCAGTAGGGCCCCCTTGTGTAAACTGATGCCTGTAAACTTGCCTTGCCGCACCTGCCCAAGTCGGTGCATCGGCTCTGGTTGCCACTTTGATAGATTTTTTTTTTATATCGTCAATTTCCGCTAATTTCCCTATCGGCCGCCAGTATTCCTCCGCACATGTTCCACGGTGCCGCCGCATGCCCATATAATTAGGTGCCGCCCCCCGAGCCGATTCTGCCAGGAATTGCTGATATCGGCTCTGCGGCTAGCCAAAAGACTATGATGTGAACGTCGGCTTTGTAAGGAACAATGTGGATTTCTTCCAGTGCCTCAGCCGACGCCTCCCACTGCCCACTAGATCGACATTGAGCCCAGCCCGAAACATGGTGAGGACGATTTCTTTGGCCGATTCCTAGAGTCGGCCTTTATGTTAGTAGGTCCAAGCTGGTCTGGTGGTATTCCTCTATAGATCCTTGGGGCCAATCGCGCGGATCGGCCTTGCCGCGTTTGCCCACACATAGTGTCGGAGTTGGTCGCGTGGAACGGTTTCTTCCTTGTCGCCGCTGTGAGAGCAGCCACCCTTATCTCCGTCCCTGCCATAGTGGCGTCCAGGTTCCGGACGTTGATGTCGAGTGGGGATCTTGGTTGGCACTCCTCAAGGTAAATGCGCTCCACCATGTTAACGGTGGACGCCGGTGCAACCGGTAATCCTTGTGCTGCCAATACGCACGGCAACGGCGGACGGAGCTGGAACGCACTTTTACGTGAGAAACCCTTCCACTCGATGCCATGGGAGAGAGTTCTGTGGAAAGAGCCGATGAGTTCGGCTTCGAGGGTTGCCTTGATCTCGTCATGTTTCTTCTTGAGTTCATCAGGCAGATCCTCGTACGTGACCGGAGTGTCTTCCGCCATCTCGGATGGCGATGTTGTGGATGTCGAAGGGCGTCCCACCGGGCGTGCCAGAATGTGTTGACGTCAGAAACCCCCTGGCGGGCAGAGACGGTCAACACGGTAGAGCCGGGAACAACTAGGGCTGCGGCTGGCCCCAGTCCCTCGGAGCGACGGCCCGCAAAGCCTCCCGGTCGCACGCGCCGATGCTAACCGCAAGGGCGTGCCACCTGACCTATACACGGTCGGGAAGGTGTGGATGATGCCTCGCTTAGTTTCTGCATGGCATACACGTAAACATTAAATACGAGCCTCGATCGGCTCTCAGGTTATCCTGTGAATCGGCTCAAAGAGCCGATCCACCCATGATTCGGACGAGGTGTCCGAATATATGGTGGTCCTGCTTGATCAAGATAAAGCTAATGAGATCTACGACGATTTAGGGTTTTCACCGCATAATCGGATCATCCTACTCACGATTGGGCCTCGCGCTCGTGCACGGTGATCGTAAGCCGATCCTAGACGGGGCCTAAAAACCAACACGAGGTTGATCCCCGGAACATCCTTTCTAGGGCTAGCAAACGCCACCCTACACGCCGCTGGATCCTCCAACCCTTTGTAAGGCCTAACTATTGCGGATGTTAAACTAATCCTTGATGAAACAAGGAGCAATCGTAACGGATCAGATCTACTAAACTATGATCAAGCGGGGTGCCGCCCCTACACCTAAGATAGGTGTAAGGGCGGCTAGATGTGCAAGGGTTGCATAACGAAAGCATGTAATTCGAAGAACAATGCTAACCCTAACACATCTAAGATAACTATGTTGCTCGCCATCAAAAAGGCTTCGATACGAGCAACGCATGAACAACGTGGGTAGGCTTGTCTTGCCTAGATCGCAAGATGCGATCTAGGCAGCATGGTGCTTACCGGAGAAACCCTCGAGACGAAGGAGTTGGCGATGCGCCGAGATTTGTTTGTGTTGAACGTTGGTTGTTGTTTATTCCATAAACCCTAGATACATATTTATAGTCCAAGGGACTTTCTAATTTAGGCGTGCACCTAACCGTGCACGGGTAAAACTCTAACTCTTAACCAACACGTAATCTAATATATTACGAGATACAAGGGCAAACTAGCCCAAACTTTGCATGTAAGGCCGATTCACGCATTTCTTCTATATATACATTCTTCCAGTCCATCTTGATCGCGGCCCACCTCTGACTCGGTCAAATTCTGGTGATAACAATATGTGAGCTACATTGGAAATTTTTATTAAGCATGATTTTATGCACTCATTTTAATTTCCTTTTCCTTGTGTAATCAAATCTGTTTTGAATTATTAGAGTTGAGAATTTCTACTCTAAGTGTTTTAGAATTTATCATTAGGTTTTGATCTCTTAATTGAGAGTTTAGTTCCTTGCATATGATTTTATGTGAACCCTTATTTATTGAGATCTTGTAGTTTTGATTATCACTCTATGTCAAGGTTAGCACTAGTATTATATTTTAATAACACTTTGAAATACCTAGAGTAGACATTACTCTCCTCATGGTTGGACCTTGGTTATAAAGATAAGTGGTTGATCACCATACATGGTTTAATTATCAAATATGGTCTAGGTTTTAGTCTACCCTATGCATGATAATAGAGTTACTTGCTTAATATTTCATGTGCTCCTCTAGTTACTAAGAATCCAAGAATTGGTTTATCTTATACCAGTGGTCTTCTATTATTGTCCTTAATCTATTATTAAAGTAACTAAAGTGGCTATGGTTCTTTTTATAGTTAACTTTGGTTATAATGATGAATGGTTTCTCACCATATAAAGTATAGAGTTTACTCTAAGGTTTTCTTATGTTCTTTTATTAAGGAATAAATGGAATGTAGATGTGATAGGTGATGTCTACGGGAGCTTCTATTCTTGTAGACAGTGTTGGGCCTCCAAGAGCAGAGGTTTGTAGAACAGCAGCAAGTTTCCCTTAAGTGGATCACCCAAGGTTTATCGAACTCAGGGAGGAAGAGGTCAAAGATATCCCTCTCATGCAACCCCGCAACCACAAAGCAAGAAGTCTCTTGTGTCCCCAACACACCTAATAGGTGCACTAGTTCGGCGAAGAGATAGTGAAATACGGGTGGTATGAATAAGTAGTAGCAACGGCACCGGAAAAGTGCTTTGCCCGGGACGATAAACAAGCGGTAGTAACGCAGCGGTAGTAACGCAGACGGTAGTAACGCGATAAAACGAGTAAACAAGCGGCGATAGCGATATTTAGGAACAAGGCCTAGGGATTAGACTTTCACTAGTGGACACTCTCAACATTGATCACATAACGAGAATAGATAAATGCATACTCTACACTCTCTTGTTGGATGATGAACACATTGCGTAGGATTACACGAACCCTCAATGCCGGAGTTAACAAGCTCCACAATTCAATGTTCATATTTAAATAACCTTAGAGTGCATGAAAGATCAATTTGACTAAACCAAGTACTAACATAGCATGCACTACTTGTCACCTTCATGCTATGTAGGAGGAATAATACACATCAATACTATCATAGCAATAGTTAACTTCATAATCTACAAGAGATCATAATCATAGCATAAACCAAGTACTAACACGGATGCACACACTGTCACCATTACACCGTGCAGGAGGAATAAAACTACTTTAATAACATTGCTAGAGTAGCACATAGATAAGTTGTGATACAAAATACATTGCAATCATAAAGAGATATAAATAAGCACTTCACTATGCCATTCATAACAGTGAATAAGTATTCCGTGAAATATAGCCTAAGAGACCCACACGGTGCACACACTTGTCACCTTTACACACGTGGGACAAGGAGTCTCCGGAGATCACATAAGTAAAACTCACTTGACTAGCATAATGACATCTAGATTACAAGCATCATCATATGAATCTCAATCATGTAAGGCAACTCATGAGATTATTGTATTGAAGCACATAGGAGAGAGATGAACCACATAGCTACCGGTACAGCCCCGAGCCTCGATGGAGAACTACTCCCTCCTCATGGGAGCAGCAGCGGTGATGAAGATGGCGGTGGAGATGGCAGCGGTGTCGATGGAGAAGCCTTCGGGGCACTTCCCCGCTCCGGCGTGGTGCCGGAACGGAGACTCCTGTCCCCCGGATCTTGGCTTCGCGATGGCGGCGGCTGCGGAAGGTTTTCCGTATCGTGGTTCTTCGCATCGGGGGTTTCGCGACGAAGGCTTTAAGTAGGCGGAAGGGCGGAGTCGGAGGGCTGACGAGGGCCCACACCACGGGCGGCGCGGGCCCCTTCTTGGCCGCGCCGCCTTGTGGTGTCGCCACCTCGTGGCCCCACTTCGTATGCTCTTCGGTCTTCTGGAAGGTTCGTGGCAAAATAGGCCCCTGGGTCTTGATTTCATACAATTCCGAGAATATTTCGTTACTAGGATTTCTGAAACCAAAAACAGCAGAAAACAGACAAGCGGCACTTCGGCATCTTGTTAATAGGTTAGTTCCAGAAAATGCACGAATATGACATAAAGTGTGCATAAAACATGTAGGTATCATCAATAATATGGCATAGAACATAAGAAATTATCGATACGTCGGAGACGTATCAAGCATCCCCAAGCTTAGTTCTGCTCGTCCCGAGCAGGCAAAACGATAACAAAGATAATTTCTGAAGTGACATGCCATCATAACCTTGATCATACTATTTGTAAACATATGTAGTGAATGCAGCGATCAAAACAATGGTAATGACATGAGTAAACAAGTGAATCATAAAGCAAAGACTTTTCATGAATAGTACTTCAAGACAAGCATCAATAAGTCTTGCATAAGAGTTAACTCATAAAGCAATAAATCAAAGTAAAGGTATTGAAGCAACACAAAGGAAGATTAAGTTTCAGCTGTTGCTTTCAACTTGTAACATGTATATCTCATGGATAATTGTCAACATAGAGTAATATAACAAGTGCAATATGCAAGTATGTAGGAATCAATGCACAGTTTACACAAGTGTTTGCTTCTTGAGGTGGAGAGAGATAGGTGAACTGACTCAACATAAAAGTAAAGAGAATGGTCCTTCAAAGAGGAAAGCATCGATTGCTATATTTGTGCTAGAGCTTTTATTTTGAAAACATGAAACAATTTTGTCAACGGTAGTAATAAAGCATATGAGTTATGTAAATTATATCTTACAAGTTGCAAGCCTCATGCATAGTATACTAATAGTGCCCGCACCTTGTCCTAATTAGCTTGGACTACCGGATCTTTGCAATGCACATGTTTTAACCAAGTGTCACAATGGGGTACCTCCATGCCGCCTGTACAAAGGTCTAAGGAGAAAGCTCGCATTTTGGATTTCTCGCTTTTGATTATTCTCAACTTAGACATCCATACCGGGACAACATGGACAACAGATAATGGACTCCTCTTTAATGCATAAGCATGTGGCAACAATTATTATTCTCATATGAGATTGAGGATATGTGTCCAAAACCGAAACTTCCACCATGATTCATGGCTTTAGTTAGCGGCCCAATGTTCTTCTCTAACAATATGCATGCTCCAACCATTAAGGTGGTAGATCTCTCTTACTTCAGACAAGACGGACATGCATAGCAACTCACATGATATTCAACAAAGAATAGTTGATGGCATCCCCGAAGCATGGTTATCGCACAACAAGCAACTTAATAAGAGATAAAGTGCATAAGTACATATTCAATACCACAATAGTTTTTAAGCTATTTGTCCCATGAGCTATATATTGCAAAGGTGAATGATGGAATTTTAAAGGTAGCACTCAAGCAATTTACTTTGGAATGGCGGGTAAATACCATGTAGTAGGTAGGTATGGTGGACACAAATGGCATAGTGGTTGGCTCAAGGATTTTGGATGCATGAGAAGTATTCCCTCTCGATACAAGGTTTAGGCTAGCAAGGTTATTTGAAACAAACACAAGGATGAACGGTGCAGCAAAACTCACATAAAAGACATATTGTAAACATTATAAGACTCTACACCGTCTTCCTTGTTGTTCAAAACTCAATACTAGATATTATCTAGACTCTAGAGAAACCAAATATGCAAACCAAATTAGCAAGCTCTAAGTGTTTCTTCATTAATGGGTGCAAAGTATATGATGCAAGAGCTTAAACATGAGCACAACAATTGCCAAGTATCAAATTATCCAAGACATTTTAGAATTACTACATGTAGCATTTTCCAATTCCAACCATATAACAATTTAACGAAGAAGAAACTTCGCCATGAATACTATGAGTAGAGCCTAAGGACATACTTGTCCATATGCTACAGCGGAGCGTGTCTCTCTCCCATAAAGTGAATGCTAGGATCCATTTTATTCAAACAAAATAAAAAACAAAAACAAACCGACGCTCCAAGCAAAGTGCATAAGATGTGATGGAATAAAAATATAGTTTCAGGGGAGGAACCTTATAATGTTGTCGATGAAGAAGGGGATGCCTTGGGCATCCCCAAGCTTAGACGCTTGAGTCTTCTTAGAATATGCAGGGGTGAACCACCGGGGCATCCCCAAGCTTAAAGCTTTCACTCTCCTTGATCATATTGCATCATACTCCTCTCTTGATCCTTGAAAACTTCCTCCACACCAAACTCGAAACAACTCATTAGAGGGTTAGTGGACAATAAAAATTAACATGTTCAGAGGTGACACAATCATTCTTAACACTTCTGGACATTGCATAAAGCTACTGGACATTAATGGATCAAAGAAATTCATCCAACATAGCGAAAGAGGCAATGCGAAATAAAAGGCAGAATCTGTCAAAACAGAACAGTCCGTAAAGATGGATTTTATTAGGCCACCAGACTTGCTCAAATGAAAATGCCCAAATTGAATGAAAGTTGCGTACATATCTGAGGATCATGCACGTAAATTGGCTTAATTTTCTGAGCTACCTACAGGGAGGTAGACCCAGATTCGTGATAGCAAAGAAATCTGGAACTGCGCAGTAATCCAAATCTAGTACTTACTTTACTATCAAAGACTTTACTTGGCACAACAAAACATAAAACTAAGATAAGGAGAGGTTGCTACAGTAGTAAACAACTTCCAAGACACAAATATAAATCAAAGTACTGTAGCAAAATAACACATGGGTTATCTCCCAAGAAGTTCTTTCTTTATAGCCATTAAGATGGGCTCAGCAGTTTTAATGATGCACTCGCAAGGAATAGTATTTGAAGCAAAAGAGAGCATCAAGAGGCAAATTCAAAACACATTTAAGTCTAACATGCTTCCTATGCATAGGAATCTTGTAAATAAACAAGTTCATGAAGAGCAAAGTAACAAGCATAGGAAGATAAAACAAGTGTAGCTTCAAAAATTTCAGCACATAGAGAGGTGTTTTAGTAACATGAAAATTTCTACAACCATATTTTCCTCTCTCATAATAACTTTCAGTAGCATCATGAGCAAACTCAACAATATAACTATCAAATGAAACATTCTTATCATGAGTCTCATGCATAAAATTATTACTCTCCACATAAGCATAATCAATTTTATTAGTAATAGCGGGAGCAAATTCAACAAAGTAGCTATCATTATTATTCTCATCAAGTGTAGGAGGCATAGTATAATCACAATAAAATTTACTCTCCATAGTAGGTTGTACCAAAAGACCACTATTATAATCATCATAAATAGGAGGCAAAGTATCATCAAAGAAAATTTTCTCCTCAATGCTTGGGGGACTAAAAAGATCATGAAAACCAGCTTCCCCAAGCTTAGAACTTTCTACATTATTATCAACAATGGTGTTCAAAGCGTTCATACTAATATTACTACCGAGCATGCAAATAAGATTCCATAGGTTTTTTAATTTTCGCATCAAACAATCCATGTTTTAAATCAGGAAATAGAATAAGAAGCTCATTGTTGTCCATTATGCCAAACTAGTGTAAACAAGAAACAAAAAGATGCAATTGCAGGGATCTAAAGGAAATAGCTTCGAGCACAAACACAATGGCGCCGTGAAAAGTACTCGTTACTGGAACCGGAGTATGAGTGCCTTTTTACCTTTCCTCCCCGACAACGGCGCCGGAAAAGTGCTTGATGTCTACGGGAGCTTCTATTCTTGTAGACGGTGTTGGGCCTCCAAGAGCGAGAGGTTTGTAGAACAGCGAGCAAGTTTCCCTTAAGTGGATCACCCAAGGTTTATCGAACTCGGGGAGGAAGAGGTCAAAGATATCCCTCTCATGCAACCATGCAACCACAAAGCAAGAAGTCTCTTGTGTCCCCAACACACCTAATAGGTGCACTAGTTCGGCGAAGAGATAGTGAAATACAGGTGGTATGAATAAGTAGTAGCAACGGCACCGAGAAAAGTGCTTTGCCCGGGACGAGTAACGCAGCGAGTAGTAACGCAGCAGTAGTAACGCGATAGAAACAAGTAAACAAGCAGCGATAGCGATATTTAGGAACAAGGCCTAGGGATTAGACTTTCACTAGTGGACACTCTCAACATTGATCACATAACAAAATAGATAAATGCATACTCTACACTCTCTTGTTGGATGATGAACACATTGCGTAGGATTACACGAACCCTCAATGCCGGAGTTAACAAGCTCCACAATTCAATGTTCATATTTAAATAACCTTAGAGTGCATGAAAGATCAATTCGACTAAACCAAGTACTAACATAGCATGCACACTCGTCACCTTCATGCTATGTAGGAGGAATAATACACATCAATACTATCATAGCAATAGTTAACTTCATAATCTACAAGAGATCATAATCATAGCATAAACCAAGTACTAACACGGATGCACACACTCGTCACCATTACACCGTGCGGGAGGAATAAAACTACTTTAATAACATTGCTAGAGTAGCACATAGATAAGTTGTGATACAAAATACATTGCAATCATAAAGAGATATAAATAAGCACTTCACTATGCCATTCATAACGGTGAGTAAGTATTCTGTGAAATATAGCCTAAGAGACCCACACGGTGCACACACTCGTCACCTTTACACACGTGGGACAAGGAGTCTCCGGAGATCACATAAGTAAAACTCACTTGACTAGCATAATGACATCTAGATTACAAGAATCATCATATGAATCTCAATCATGTAAGGTAGCTCATGAGATTATTGTATTGAAGCACATAGGAGAGAGATGAACCACATAGCTACCGAGTACAGCCCCGAGCCTCGATGGAGAACTACTCCCTCCTCATGGGAGCAGCAGCGGTGATGAAGATGGCGGTGGAGATGGCAGCGGTGTCGATGGAGAAGCCTTCCGGGGGCACTTCCCCGCTCCGGCGGGTGCCGAAACAGAGACTCCTGTCCCCCAGATCTTGGCTTCGCGATGGCGGCGGCTCTGGAAGGTTTTCCGTATCGTGGTTCTTCGCATCAGGGGTTTCGCGACGAAGGCTTTAAGTAGGCGGAAGGGCGGAGTCGGAGGGCTGACGAGGGGCCCACACCACAGGGCGGCGCGGGCCCCTTCTTGGTCGCGCCGCCTTGTGGTGTCGCCACCTCGTGGCCCCACTTCGTATGCTCTTCGGTCTTCTGGAAGGTTCGTGGCAAAATAGGCCCCTGGGTCTTGATTTCGTCCAATTCCGAGAATATTTCGTTACTATGATTTCTGAAACCAAAAACAGCGAGAAAACAACAAGTGGCACTTCGGCATCTTGTTAATAGGTTAGTTCCAGAAAATGCACGAATATGACATAAAGTGTGCATAAAACATGTAGGTATCATCAATAATATGGCATAGAACATAAGAAATTATCGATACGTCGGAGACGTATCAATAGGATTCTACTTATGGTCACCAAGTGATTCATAAGTTAAATTTGAGATATAAGCCTAGGGTTGCTTACTAGTGATCTTCCTATAATTTCATGTGATGAATAATATCTACTTGTCATCTAGGGTTTAACTTATAGCTTATTCTTCTATTTCTCCAAAGCATGGTCATGGCATTATCATGATCAACTTATTCTTAATAGCTCCTTACTCAATGTTCTTAGGGTTTATTGTCATTACCAAGTTGTGATGATCAAAGGTTTGGCTTCCTAAAGTATTACTAAAAGTATTTGGATATGGTTATACCAATTACCCCTCTCACTCCACAAGGACTTGGACTATAATCTAGGTTTCTACTCAAGGAATGATGATATGATTATCTAAGCATGTGGTCTGCCTAAGAATTCTACCTTGCTATCTTCTGTAGCTTGTTCTTCAGGAATTCTGATAAACCTACATCTTGTGGCATGCCTCCACCTCCTAGCTGCTTCATCTTGATCCTACCTATTTTATGGGGTGGCTCAATGTGTTGGTTTTCTTGCATAATGGTGCAAGGTGATGAAATGGATGAAGTGTGAGGCTCCCTTTTATAGGCTTGAGCAAGCTCTAGTATCATGACACATAGGTGGGTGAATCTTGTTTTGCTTTGATGAGTAAGGTGCTTGGTTGTCATGCTCTCATCCATAGCAATCCTTTAAGCATGAGGTGGCATAGCTTAGGATGCAAGCTATGTAGATATTTTCATCCTATGTGGCATTGGTATTATCCTCTCATGTGATTTATTTTTGGATAGCCAAGTGGCTTTTGTTACTAAATATCTTGTGAATGATTTTATGCTTGTGAGCGAGTCACTATATCATATGGGATTGTATTATATTGTAATTGGGATCAGAATGTCAAAGACAAGGGTTATACCCCAATTTTGAATGGTGATTGTTGATTTCACCAAGGCATGATCATATGAGTTTCAAAGTACTCATATTTTATTTTATTCAAATAGTTTGAACTATAATTCGTAATGTAAACGAATTTAGTTTTGTGATATTACACATATTTAATAAGTTATGATTAAAATCAGAATGTGTGGCTTTTATGCACTTAGGTCCTTGTGTTTCACCATATTTGGTAATAAGTTTTAAAGTGAATTCAATTGTACCTCAAGGTAGTTGCTCATCTTTTAAGTGTTAATCATTTAGAGTTTGTTTCTTATCTCTTGGATGGTATAGACCTCTCCCATCTCTAGGGTTTAATGATAAGCTTGTGTTGGTGTTAACTTCAAAAGTTTTAGTTCAAGAAATACCATGAGGTTCATGGTAGGAATATTTATTTGTTAAAGACATGGAAAAGATAAGTCAAGAATGGTTTCTCATTTGTTGCTTGTTCTTTGATTTGTAGGTGCATATAAATCAAGGTGTTGGTTTTAGTTCCATTTGATCTAATCCCTTAGATCAAATCATCTCTACCTAAAACAAAGTTTTAGAAAAGGTCACATTGAGGTTTATAGCACTGGACTTGATGATCTACTTCAATTCCATCAAAGTCGAGTGAAACTTCAGTTATTGTGACTGTTTTTTTAAAGCGTGAAAATTCCTCGGATTTTCTATGCATGAATGCAATGCACACATATATTTCCTCTATTTTTATAACCCCAAATACTGGGATATTACAGAGGGAGGGGTGGGGGAGAGGGGGAGGCAGCGGTTGCGGCTGCAGGTACGGTAGGGTGCCCCCCGGCCGCCATGCAGGGGCGGAAAGGGAGGGTTACGGGTACCTTCCTAGGTATGTTGTTGTGTGTAAGTATAGTGCATGCAGCGCTTTGATGCCATAGCTAAAAGCATGGGCTACAATATTTGCATCTTTCCTTCCTCACATGGGTAACCTAACCTGATCTCCTCTTGAACTAACTACATCGTAGCCTTTGTTATCACAACAAAATTCTGCCTTAGGACGGAATTAAATTTTGACACAATATACGGCCGCTCAACACCGCACACCATAACATGAATTTGTTCTCCATTTAATCCAAAAAAGGTGGTATACATATATGTATATCTATACTATTTTATTGGAGTTGGTCGTAGGTCATACAACGTGTATGGTGCAGGAGATTGGGAGCATACAGACCATCGATTTATATCCGATGTCACCCAGGTTCCACCACGGATAAAAGGTAAGTTCTAAATAACACCGGACAAACAAAAATTAAGAATTTAAACTGCAATTAATGAGATATAATTAATTTCTTTCTCATAATCCTACCGTGACCTCTCCCTTCCATTGTTAGGCTTAATCACGCTATCAATCAAATCCATACTTGAAAAAAATAGCTTTCTCCCTGTCGGCGAGAACCTCCAACACATAACAACTCCATCTTCCTCGTTCCCTTTCTCGACGTCCATCTTAAGGGTCGATCCTTCTCCCGGCCATCTTATGGACCGTGCTATTTCTCTCGCTCTTCGGTCTCCTGGTTCACATACCACATCGTGACGGTGGTGAGGCGCCTGTCACACAACCCTGGGACGAAGTCGCCACGGCGGGCCGCGTCGTGTATGTGGCGGATGTCGGCGGCATGGTGTTGGACGTGTCAGAGAAGTCCACCGTTCAGGCTTAGGGGCGGCCGCGCCTAGGACTGGACCAACGCGATGCGACAACGCACGGCGTTCCATTTCCAGCTGAACAAGCACTAGATGAACGGTAAGAAGATACGTCACCATCGCCTTTTTTTAATCTTATCTCTATTCTCTAATTAACTTCATCTTACCTTCTACCTTCTCCTCATGGGCGTCTTGTGTGATCGCCTCTCACCGACCTCTCCAGATACCAATGGTAATTTGTTGATCAGTTTAGGCACATGCATGTGAACTAATGCTTTGTGTTTCTGAACATTCACCGCGAATTGTGACATCTGCTCTTGTGTGCACCGGCCGTTCCAGCGGAACCCGCACATGGCTGTGTGGGGCAACATCAGGTGGGGCCACGCTGTGCCGCGTGACCTCATCGGCGTGTAGCAAAGTGGGGCATAGAACTTTCTGCCTTCGACATCAACTACAAAGCCAGAACCTCGATCAATTCCCAAATTTTGGCGGATTTCTTCGTTGCTTGGACTAAAGCACCGGAGGGCACACCTGTGCCGGAACCTGAACCTTGGGTCATGCACTTTGACGGATCCAAGCAACATCAAGGTTCGGGGGCTGGAGTTACCCTGGAGTCACCAACCGGAGAAGAAGTGCAGTACGTTTTGCAAATTCACTTCGAAGCTACAAACAACATGGCGGAATATGAGGCTCTACTACACGGACTGCATCGCTAAGCACATCATATGTTGCGGAGATTCCGACCTGGTGGCACAACAAGTAGACGGAACCTGAAACGCCAGAAACTCCGTTATGGCGGCCTACAGAGATGAAGTTGACGAGATCGCCAAGTGCTTCCTCGGATATGAAGTCAAGTACGCCAGGAGAGATGATAACACATCGGTGGACATGTTGTGCAAGCTCGGATCCGGCCGGAAACCCATTCCGCCTGGAATCTTCCTTGAGCATCTACAGACACCCTCGGGGAAGGGCGCTAACCCGAAAAACCCAGATGTGGCGGTGTCTCCGACTAAAGAGGTGATGGTAATCACTTCGGCTTGGACCCGACCTTTTCTGGACTACCTCATTGACAAGAAAAAGTTGCTGGAGGACGAAATCCTCGCACGTTAGGTCATCAGACGAGCAAGATCCTACACAATAGTTGATGGACGGCTCTATAAACGAAGTGCAAACGAGGTATTTTGAAATGTGTCTCAAATCAAGACGGCATCAAAATCCTCAGAGAGATCCATGCAGGCGATTGCGGGCATCACGCCGCTCCCAGGTCCCTCGTTGCAAAAGCTTTTCGGCAAGGTTTTTACTGGTTAACAGCTAAAGAAGATGCTGAAAAGATCATGAAAACTTGCCGAGGTTGTCAGTACTATGCTACTCAACCAAACGCTCCGGCTCAGGAGCTGAAGACCATCCCTATCACTTGGCTGTTCGCGGTCTGGGGGCTCGACATGGTCGGAAAATTAAAGAAATCATCTCCTGGCGTTTTTGAGTACCTCTTGATCGCTATTGACAAGTTCAGTAAGTGGATCGAGGCAAAGCCAGTGAGAAAATCCGATGGTGCTACGGCACTAAATTTTGTTTGCAACCTCGTAACGAGATTCGACATCCCACACAGCATAATCACAGACAATGGCACGAACTTCGCACAGTGATAACTAAAGGATTATTGCAATGACGTAGGGATCCAGCTTGATCTCGCATCTGTGGCTCATCCACAATCCAATGAGCAGGTCGAGCAAGCTAATGGCCTCTTACTAGCCGGAGTCAAACCTCGCTTGAAGAACCGCTGCGCCGTTGATACGTCTCAAACATATCTATAATTTCTTATGTTCCATGCTAGTTTTATGACAATATCTACATGTTTTATCCATACTTTATAACATTTTGATGCATTTTCCGGTACTAACCTATTAACAAGATGCCGAAGCGTCAGTTCCTGTTTTCTGCTGTTTTTTGGTTTCAGAAATCCTACACAGGAAATATTATCGGAATTGGACGAAACAAAAGCCAAACCTCCTATTTTTCCGAGGGACACACGGAGCCAGAAGGGCAAGCCAGGGGGATGCCCACGACCTCCACACCTTAGGCTGGCGCGGCCAAGAGGGGGGTGCGCCGCCTTATGGGGTGGGCCCATCGGGCACCCCCTCGCGCCGCCCTTTCGCCTATATATTCCTTCCGTCGCGAAAACCCTAAAGAGATCAGTCATATTCCACGAAAAGTTACGTAGCCGCCGTCATCGCGAAGCCAAGTTCGGGGGACAGAAGTCTCGGTTCCGGCATGCCGCCGGGACGGGGAATTGCCCCCGGAGCCATCTCCATCGACTCCATCGCCATCTTCATCGCCGTTGCTGTCTCCCATGATGAGGAGGGAGTAGTTCTCCCCCGAGGCTGAGGGCTCTACCGGTAGCTATGTGTTTCATCTCTCTCTCCCATGGTGTGATCTTTATGTGATCATGAGCTTTGTAATCTAGTTGAATATGCAGATGTTACTCTTGTCTATTATGCACTCTAGAGGTTACTTTAATATGAACTCCGGATTCACTCTCCACAGTGTGATGGTGACAGTGTGCGCATCGTGTGTGATTCCTTTATGACATTGTGGAGCTTGTTTACTCCGGCTTGAGGTGTGCTTTTGCAGTCCTACACAATGAATGTTGTTTGTTATCCAACAAGAGAGTGTTTGAGAGTAACATTTATTTATTCAATTATGTGATCATTGTTGAGAGTGTCCACTAGTGAAAGTATAATCCCTAGGCCTTGTTTCTAAGCATTGAAACACCGTTTCCAACAAGTTCTGCTACATGTTCGCTTGCTGCCATTTTTATTTCAGATTGCAATTACTACTTATAATCATCCATATTACTTGTATTTCACTATCTCTTCGCGGAACTAGTGCACCTATACATCTGACAAGTGTATTAGGTGTGTTGGGGACACAAGAGACTTCTTGTATCTTAATTGCAGGGTTGCTTGAGAGGGATATCTTTGACCTCTACCTCCCTAAGTTTGATAAACCTTGGGTGATTCACTTAAGGGAAACTAGCTGCTGTTCTACAAACCTCTCCTCTTGGAGGCTCAACACTGTCTACAGGAATAGAAGCGTGCGTAGACATCAGCCGTGCAGCCGGAGCTTGGGCTGAGGAGTTAGATTCTGTTTTGTGGAGTTTACGAACTACCCCTAATAGGTCAACTGGATTTACGCCTTTCTTCGTAGTATACGGATCCGAAGCTGTGCTCCCCTCCGACATCATCCATGATTCGCCGCGAGTTTCTGCCTACAATGAAGAAACTGTTGACAAGGCTCGACAGCTATCTGTGGACCTGATCGACGAAGCTCGTAATCTAGCTGACCTACATTCCGCCATTTACCAGCAGAAACTCCGGCGCTATCATAGCCGTCGAGTTCGGAACCGCTCATTTAAGGAAGGTGACTTGGTCCTCCGCCTTTGGCAGGTGAAGGAACATAAGCTACAATCTCCCTAGGAAGGACCTTTTGTCATCATCAAAGTTCTGCACAACGGATCTTACTACCTTGTTGATTTTCGTGAGATAAAAGATAGACCTGATAATTGGCACTGGAAACGCAAGAGGGAGGATCCGGGTGACATATACGATGAAACACACCGTCCCTGGAACATAGCATAGCTACGTCCTTTCCACACTTAGCAATTTTCGCATTACATACTTTGTCATAACTATGATACATGATCAATGAAATAAAGCATATGGTTCACTCTTTGAGTCTTTTACCTCCTTTAATTGTTCATTTCTGGATCGTGTATGTTTTCCGAATAAAACCGCAGAGCTGGATTTTTCCGCCTAGGCGTGTATAAAAGTTGTGATTTTAAAAATCGTCCTCTAGGACGTAAGCTTAAGTTTTCTGGTCGATGAGTTTTTTCCTTGCGAACTTATGGATTCCTGGTAGCGACTTTCGGCACCTTGGCTGGGGGCTTGTTTCCGCGGTTATTGAAGGATTGCCATTGAGCTTCGTCGCCGTCGGCGAGCTTTTCCGGCTAAAGGTCTTCCGGCTCGTGTAAGGTCAAATGAGCAAGCCGAAAAACTTAGAAACTAGCACTTGCTTTCAAATAACGAATTATGCATATAATATTAAACATATAGCAGGATAAGTTTTTTCCGCCCATGCGCTTGTTTCTCCCTAGCTACTTGATGACCCACAAGTATAGGGGGTGTATTGTAGTACTTTCGATAAATAAGAGTGTCGAACCCAACGAGGAGCAGAAGGTGTTGACAAGCAGTTTCGATGAAGGATTCACTGTAAATGCTCACAGACAAGTATTCAGGGGGTTTTGATATAGCAGATGAATAAAGTACCAGTAAGTAAAGTGCGAGAGAAATAATTGCAGCGAGTGGCCCAATCCTTTTTAGCACAAAGGACAAGCCGGTTTGTTTACTTATAATGACCAAACGTTCTTGAGGACACACGGGAATTTAGTCTAGTGCTTTCGCTTCATATAGCTGATTAATCTTCATTGTTTTGATAAGTGTTGTGTGGGTGAACCTATGCTAATGCACCGCCCTTCCTAGGACTAATACATATTTGTGATTATACCCCTTGCAAGCATCCGCAAATACAAGAAAGTAATTAAGATAAATCTAACCACAGCCTTAAACTCTGAGATCCTGCTATCCCTCCTGCATCGATATACCAACGGGGGTTCAGGTTTCTGTCACTCCGGCAACCCCGCAATTAGCAAACGAATACAAGATGTATTCCCCTAGGCCCATAAATGGTGAAGTATCATGTAGTCGACGTTCACATGACACCACTAGAAGAATAACACCACAACTTAAATATCATAACATTGAATATTACCCAACATAATTCACTACTAACATTTAGACTTCACCCATGTCCTCAAGAACTAAACAAACTACTCACGAGACATCATATGGAACATGATCAGAGATGATATGATGATGAATAACAATCTGAACATAAACCTTGGTTCAATGGTTTCACTCAATAGCATCAATAACAAGTAGAAATCAATACCGGGGGAGTTTCCCCTGTCAAACAATCAAGATCCAACCCTAATTGTTACAGCGGTGACGAGGTGCAGCGGTGGAGATGGCGGTGATGATGATGAAGATGATGGTGATGATGATGGAGATGATGTCCAGCTCGATGACGGTGACGATGGCGTCGATTTCCCCCTCCGGGAGGGAATTTCCCCGGCAGATTTCAGCCCGCCGGAGACCTCTTTTCTCTCTGGTGTTTTCCGCCCCGCAGAGGCGGCTGTGACTCTTCGCGACTATCCTCTGGAGCTAAGGTTTTCGGGACGAAGAAGTACGCGAAGGAGAGGAGGCCAGAGGGGGCTATGGGCCCCCTCCCCACATGGCGGCGCGGCCAGGGCAGGGCCCGCGCCGGCCTATGAGGGGGGCCCATGGAGGCCCTCCTCGGCTCCTCCTTTTGGCTACCTCCGTCTTCTGGAAATATAGGATTTTTAGTATAATTCCCGTCAGTTGTTGATCTTCCGAAATATTGCATCCTGACGGTGCTTTTTCCAGCAGAATCCTGACTCCGGTGCGCGATTCTCCAATAGTCTTGAAACATGCAAAATAGATGAAATAACATAAGTATCATCTCTAAATATGAAATATATCAATGAATAACAGTAAATTATGATATAAAATAGTGATGCAAAATGGACGTATCAACTCCCCCCAAGCTTAGACTTCGCTTGTCCCCAAGCGAAACTGAGCTCAGTAAACAAGACCACATGTTTATGGAGTGAAGAGTCGATAAATCAAATACGGACAAGAAGCATCATATTAATTCACACAAGACATTCTAGTAGACAACTTCCTCATATAATTCAACTTGAAACAAGTAGAAGGTAATCACAAATAAAGGTGCATAAGAAATCATAATTGGTGATGGCAAACTTCGATCTTCGTCAGAGAACAGTTAACAGATTATACTTATCTATTGAGCAGCGCTCTTATATTAAAGCTTATAACAAAACTTTCATACTCAATCATAATAATTTCCTCATAGTCATTGATAACCTTCAAAGCTATATTCATTCAGATAAAACTTGTACTAAACAAGGAAGAATAAAAGGCATGATTAAGTAGATCACAATATAGATGGTTGGATCACAACAACTCAATTGCTTGCTTAAGATGGAGGGAAACAGGTTTACTGACTCAACATAAAGTAAAAGACAGGCCCTTCGCAGAGGGAAGCAGGGATTAAATCATGTGCTAGAGCTTTTTAAGTTTTGAAATCATATAGAGAGCATAAAAGTAAAGTTTTGAGAGGTGTTTGTTGTTGTCAGCGAATGGTAGTGGGTATTCTAACCCCCTTGCCAAACAGACTTCCAAAGAGCGGCTCCCATGAAGGACATCATCTCTACCAGCAAGGTAGATCATCCCTCTTCTCTTTTGTTTACACATGTACTTTAGTTTATTTAAGGATGACAGTCCTCCCAACCTTTGCTTTCTCAAGCCATGGCTAACCGAATCCTCAGGTGCCTTCCAACAATCACATACCATGGAGGAGTGTCTATTGCAAAATTAAGTTGCTTACTGATGAATCAGGGCAAAACATGTGAAGAGAATTATTAATGAAAGTTAATTAATTGGGACTGGGAACCCCGTTGCCAGCTCTTTTGCAAAATTATAGGATAAGTGGATGAAGCCACTAGTCCATTAGTGGAAGTTGCTCAACAAGATTGAAAGATAAAACACCAGATACTTCCTCATGAGCTATAAAACATTGACACAAATAAGAGGTAATAACTTTTGAATTGTTTAAAGGTAGCACATGAAGTATTTACTTGGAATGGCAGGGAAATACCACATAGTAGGTAGTTATGGTGGACACTGATGGCATAGGTTTGGTTTAAGGGGTTTGGATGCACGAGAAGTATTCCCTCTCAGTACAGGTTTTTGGCTTGCAAGGTTGATTAGCAAGCATAAGAGTTGAGGGAAACAAACAAACATACATGTGATAGAAACAATCATGCATCTTCCTTGTAAGCACAAACAATTTTAACTTCGAATACTAAGCTAGGAACTAACAAGAAAGATAATAACATATCTACATGTATTTCCTCTTTTCTACTTAAACTCAAAGTGTTGTTGCTATTGACCAATGCTAAGTTTGCCAAAACCAAATAGATTTAGTCAATGCTCCCAAAGTGATACCAATACTAACAACAAGATCAATCATATAATAGAGATTGCAAACTAAAATAAGATGTGCAATATGTAAATGACAAAACTTCTCATTAATATTCCATAACGATAACTCACACCAAGGGATACATAGATAACCAACTAAAAAGAGATACTTCCATACCGCAACACATCTCATATGATAACTTCCCTACTCATGATATGACACTACTTGATAGTAAAAAGGTAAAAGATAGTGTTGATGTGATACCGCGGCACCCCCCCCCAAGCTTGGAACAAACCAAGGGGGTGCCAATGCCGATGATGAATTACTCCTTCGGCGGTGGTAGTGGTGGCCCGTTCCTGCGATTCTTAAAGATCTCCTTCAACTTCAGCTTCTCAGTTTGGCAGTTCTGCACTAAGACTCGAAGAGATTCATTGTTATCCAAAGATGGTGGTGGTGGCCTTATGATGGGAATTGAGTAATACTCTAGCATTCTGCGAAGTCGGTTGTTCTCCTCCTGAAGTATCTCCACTTCCCTTCTCAGAGCACGGTATTGATCACAAAACTCATCGGTAACCCGTAGTGCTTCCTCCACGAGCAGGGAAAGAGCCGAGGCTAAGAGCGGGCGGTAGAGGTCCCCTGCAAGTTATGAGAAAAAGAACGTCCGAGTGTTAACCGATCCCACCAAGATTGGCTTACTCCCCACAGTTTGCCGCTTTCTTTTTGTTGATGACATCCCCTTCACTTCCTCCTTGAATTCTTCTTTCAACTCGGGATCTTGAATATCTTGATCCGAAAGCCCCTTGCCCTTGTTGTTGAAGACCATGGTGCTTCTAGATCAAAGACAGATCCTGGCAGAAACAGCTCGAAACAAAACACGTCGAGAAAACGATATACGGACCTCCAGGGGTCCGGGGGATTAAATAGCAGGAATTTTCACGACAAAAGGAAAGTACCAGGTCGAACCAGAGTCGTAGAGGGGCAGCGAGGGGCTGTCCTCATAGGGCGGCGCGGCCAGGCTCGGGCCCGCGCAGGCCTATGGGGGCACGCCCTCGCGTGTCTCCTCCACTCCGTTTCGATCTCGTAATTTTTCATATTTTCCAAAAGTAGTAAAAACATTGTTCGGAAAGTTAAACGCGGACTTTTTCTTACCAGTACTGTTACCTATTCAAAGTCGAACTCTGCAGGACTGTCAATTTGGCCTTTGATGAAAGCTTCCGGAGTTACCACTCGAATAACATCAACATCTTCATTATAAGAATCACCGGAGATATAATGCTTGAGTCTTTGTCCATTTACCACTTGTGTGGCATTACCTTGCAGAGAGCTAATTTTAATTGCTCCACGAACGATACACCTCATCAATGACATATGGTCCTTCCCATTTTGAGAGTAATTTCCACGCAAAAAATCCGAGACGAGACCGATACAATAGGACTTTATCCCCAACATTAAATTCTCTTTTGATAATTCTTCTATCATGCCATTTCTTAACTTTCTCTTTAAAGAGTTTAGCATTTTCATATGCTTCACTTCTCCATTCATCTAGAGAACTCAATTGTAGCAATCTTTTCTTACAGGCAAGTTTAGGATCCTTATTTAGTTCTCTCATGACCCGATAAGCCTTGTGCTCTAGTTCTAAAGGTAAATGACAAGCTTTCCCATAAACCATTTTATACGGTGACATACCCATAGGATTTTTATAAGCAGTTCTATAAGCCCATAGTACTTCCTTCAATTTAATAGCCCAGTTCTTTCTAGATTTATTAACAGTCTTTTGCAAGATTGATTTAATCTCTCTATTTGATAATTCTACTTGCCCACTAGTTTGAGGATGATAAGCGGATGCAATTCTATGATTAATACCATATTTAGCAAGAGTTTTTCTAAAACCACCATGAATAAAATGAGAACCTCCATCGGTCATAAGATATCTAGGAACTCCAAATCTAGGAAAAATAATATCTAAAAGCATTCTTAAAGAGGTCTCACCATCAACACTTTTTGTAGGTATGGCTTCCACCCATTTAGTAACATAATCAACAGCGACAAGTATATGAGTGTTACCTTCTGAAGAAGGGAAAGGACCCATGAAGTCAAATCCCCAACAATCGAATGGTTCAATAACAAGAGTATAATTCATAGGCATTTCATTGCGTCTGGAGATATTGCCAACCCTTTGACATTCATCACAAGATAAAATAAACTTTCTTGCATCTTTAAAGAGAGTTGGCCAATAGAAACCTGATTGTAGAACCTTTTGCGCCATTCTATCTCCGGCGTGATGTCCTCCATAAACACTACCATGACACTTACTCAATATCTCTTGTTGTTCATATTCGGGAACACATCTTCGCAGAATACCATCCACTCCTTCTTTATATAAGTGTGGGTCATCCCAAAAATAATGCCTCAAGTCATAAAATAATTTCCTCCTTTGCTGAGCTGAAAAGGTTGGAGGCAAGTACTTGGATACAATAAAGTTAGCATAATCGGCGTACCAAGGACTATCTCGCGAGCTCACCTTTATTACAGCCAATTGTTCATTTGGAAAACTATCATTAACGGGAACAGGATCATAAGTAATATTTTCCAATCTAGACAAATTATCAGCAACAGGATTATCAGCACCTTTCCTATCTATAATATGTAAATCAAATTCTTGCAAGAGAAGCACCCATCTAATAAGCCTGGGCTTAGCATCTTTGTTTTCCATAAGGTATCTAATTGCATCATGATCAGTATGAATTGTAACTTTTGAATCAACAATATAAGATCTAAACTTGTCACAAGCAAAGACTACAACTAATAATTCTTTTTCAGTTGTAGCATAATTTCTTTGAGCAGCATCAAGAGTTTTGCTAGCATAATGAATAACATTCAATTTTTTATCTACTCGCTGTCCAAGAATAGCGCCTACAGCAAAATCACTAGCATCACACATAATTTCAAAAGGTAAATTCCAATCAGGAGGTTCAACTACAGGAGCGATTGTTAAGGCTTTCTTTAGAGTTTCAAAAGCTTCCTTACAATCATCATCAAAAACAAAAGGTACATCTTTTTGAAGAAGATTAGTAAGAGGCTTTGAAATCTTAGAAAAGTCTTCAATAAATCTCCTATAAAACCCAGCATGACCAAGAACGAATACCTTTAACATCCCTAGGATAGGGCATCTTCTCAATTGCTTCAACTTTAGCTCTATCAACTTCAATACCTCTCTCGGAAATTTTATGTCCCAATACAATTCCTTCATTAACCATAAAGTGGCATTTCTCCCAATTAAGAACAAGGTTAGTTTCTTCACATCTCTGCAATACTTTATCAAGGTTTCGCAAGCAATTATCAAAAGAATTTCATAGACAGAAAAATCATCCATGAATACCTCTACAATATTCTCACAAAAGCCATGAAAAATAGCAGACATGCATCTTTGAAAAGTAGCAGTAGCATTACATAAACCAAAAGGCATATGCCTATAAGCATAAGTTCCATAAGGACAAGTGAAAGTGGTTTTCTCTTGATCTTTAGTTTTAACGACAATTTGTGAAAACCCGGAATAACCATCAAGAAAGCAAAAATGAGTATTTTTAGACAACCTTTCTAACATTTGATCAATAAAAGGTAAAGGGTAATGATCTTTCTTAGTAACCTTATTAACTTTTCGATAATTAATGCACATTCTATACCCTACAACTACTGTTTGAGGGATGAGCTCATCATTATCATTAGGCACAACAATCATTCCTCCTTTCTTAGGAACACAATGCACATGACTAACCCATCTACTATCAGCAATAGGATATATAATACCAGCTTCAAGAAGTTTTAATACCTCATTCCTTACCACATCCTTCATCTTAGGAATTAGACGACGCTGATGTTCAACAACAGGCTTTGCATCATCTTCCATGTTGATAGCATGTTGGAAAATAGAGGGAGAAATCCCCTTCAAGTCATCAAGAGTGTAGCCAATAGCTCCTCGGTGTTTCTTCAATATTTCCAATAACCTTTCTTCCTCAAAATCTGAAAGCTTAGAACTAATAATAACAGGATATATTTTCTTATCATCAATATGAGCATACTTAAGATTATCAGGCAACGGTTTCAAATCAAAAACATGATCTTCCTTTGGTGGTGGTGTTGTACCTAAATCTTCTACCGGCAAGCTAGTCATGTTTAAGAATAGGTTGACGAAGGAAAATTTCATCAAGCTCATTCCTTTCTTCCCTAAAGACTTCACTCTCACTATCCTCCAAATGTTGTTGCAGAGGATTATTAGGAGCAAGAGAAACAGACGCACACTGTTCAACTCTAAAATCATTATTAGGCAAATCAACTTTATAAGGAGTTTTGGCAAATTTAGAGAAATTAAAATCATAAGATTCACCAGCAAATTTAGTCACAATCTTTTCCTTCTTGCAATCTATAACAGCTCCACAAGTATTTAGGAAAGGTCTACCAAAAATAATAGGACAAGACTTACTTGCAGCAGAACCAAGTACCAAAAAGTCAGCAGGATATTTAATCTTACCACATAGAACTTCCACATCTCGAACAATACCAATAGGAGAGATAGTTTCTCTATTAGCTAGCCGAATAACCACATCAATATCTTCAAGTTCACAAGAGCCAATCTCATGCATGATCTCCGTATAAAGCTCATACGGAATGGCGCTAATACTTGCACCAATGTCACATAAACCATAATAACAATGATCACCAATTCTAACAGAGAGCATAGGAACACTGGCTTCCCTAGACTTATTAGGATGCGAAACAATATTAGAAGCATCTTCACAGGAAATAATATGACCATCTTCTACATTTTCAGTCACAAGATCTTTAACTATTGCAATAGCAGGTTCAACCTTTATTTGTTCTTCAGGTTGTATAGGTTTCTTTGCACTTTTATTAACAGCACTAGTTATAACAGAGTACTCCTTCATTTTAGCAGGGAAAGGAGTTTTTTCAATATAAGCTTCGGGAAGAATATGATCAACGAGTTTCAATTATAGCACATTTATTTATAGATGGATCAATTTTATCTTTATAAGGTTCATGATACTTATCAAAATTCTTCCTAGGCAATTCAAAGTGAGAGGCAAAAGCTTTATAAAAACTTGCAACGACTTGAGAATCAAGACCATAAGTAGCACTCATATTACGAAATTTATCAGTATCCATAAAAACTTCAATGCATTTATAATCATAGTTTACCTGACTCTCTATCTTTGTCGTTCTCCCATCCTTCAGTATTCTCCTGGATCCGATCAAGAAGGTCCCTTTTAAACTCTTCTTTGTTGCGTGTAAATGATCCGGAACAAGAAGTATCCGAGCAAAGTCTTATCTTGAAAAGACAAGTCTTGCATAGAAATTATCAATAATAATATTACCGGGAAGCTCATGAATGGGGCATTTGAGCATTAAAGACTTCAATCTCCCCCATGCTTGGGCAATACTCTCTCCATCATGAGGCCAGAAATTATATATGCGGTTCCGATCTTTGTGAATTTCACTTGGAGGATAGAATTTAGAATAAAATAAAGGCACAATGTCCTCCCAATCAAGAGAATCCCTATTCTTCGACAATTTATACCAATGCGCTGCTTTACCGGACAACGATATAGAGAATAGTTTCTTCCTAACTTCATCCATAGCAATACCTGCACATTTGAATAACCCGCATAATTCATGTAAAAACGAGTAAATGATCACCAGGATGGACAGTTCCATCCCCTTCATAGCGGTTATCCACAACACGTTCAATAATTTTCAAAGGTATTTTGTATGGAACCTCTTTCTCACCTGGGGCCTCATCCACTACCTTTGCAGTAGTAGTAGATTTCCCAAAGAGGAATTCAAGAGAAGACCTCTCCATAATGAATTATAGCAACAAGCAGAAATAAAAACAGCACGTACAGTAAAAGTTTCCCTTACCAATTCCACTTACCAATAGCGCTTCACACCCCGGCAACGGCGCCAGAAAATAGTCTTGATGATCCACAAGTATAGGGGGTGTATCGTAGTACTTTCGATAAATAAGAGTGTAGAACCCAACGAGGAGCAGAAGATGTTGACAAGCAGTTTCGATGAAGGATTCACTGTAAATGCTCACGAGACAAGTATTCGGGGGGTTTTGATATAGCGAGATGAATAAAGTACCCGAGTAAGTAAAGTGCGAGAGAAATAATTGCAGCGAGTGGCCCAATCCTTTTTAGCACAAAGTACAAGCCGGTTTGTTTACTTATAATGACCAAACGTTCTTGAGGACACACGGGAATTTAGTCTAGTGCTTTCGCTTCATATAGCTGATAATCTTCATTGTTTTGATAAGTGTTGTGTGGGTGAACCTATGCTAATGCACCGCCCTTCCTAGGACTAATACATACTTGTGATTATACCCATTGCAAGCATCCGCAAATACAAGAAAGTAATTAAGATAAATCTAACCACAACCTTAAACTGCGAGATCCTGCTATCCCTCCCTGCATCGATATACCAACGGGGGTTCGAGGTTTCGTCACTCCGGCAACCCCGCAATTAGCAAACGAATACAAGATGTATTCCCCTAGGCCCATAAATGGTGAAGTATCATGTAGTCGACGTTCACATGACAC
This sequence comes from Lolium rigidum, assembly GCF_022539505.1. Classification (NCBI taxonomy): domain Eukaryota; kingdom Viridiplantae; phylum Streptophyta; class Magnoliopsida; order Poales; family Poaceae; genus Lolium; species Lolium rigidum. The sequence continues at coordinate 127,327,967 of NC_061511.1, forward strand.
CACTAGAAGAATAACACCACAACTTAAATATCATAACATTGAATATTACCCAACATAATTCACTACTAACATTTAGACTTCACCCATGTCCTCAAGAACTAAACGAACTACTCACGAGACATCATATGGAACATGATCAGAGATGATATGATGATGAATAACAATCTGAACATAAACCTTGGTTCAATGGTTTCACTCAATGGCATCAATAACAAGTAGAAATCAATACCGGGAGAGTTTCCCCTATCAAACAATCAAGATCCAACCCTAATTGTTACAGCGGTGACGAGGTGCAGCGGTGGAGATGGCGGTGATGATGATGAAGATGATGATGATGATGATGATGGAGATGATGTCCAACTCGATGACGGTGACGATGGCTGATGGCGTGTAAGACACACGTCCGTTGGGAACCCCAAGAGGAAGGTGTGATGCGTACAACGGCAAGTTTTCCCTCAGTAAGAAACCAAGGTTTATCGAACCAGTAGGAGTCAAGAAGCACGTTGAAGGTTGATGGCGGCGGAGTGTAGTGCGGCGCAACACCAGGGATTCCGGCGCCAACGTGGAACCTGCACAACACAATCACGAGAACTTTGCCCCAACGTAACGGTTGAGGTTGTCAATTTCACCGGCTTGCTTGTAAACAAAGGATTAGATGTATTGTGTGGAAGATGATGATTGTTTGCGAAGAACGAGTAAAGAACAATTGCGAGTAGATTGTATTTCAGATGTAAAGAATAGGACCGGGGTCCACAGTTCACTAGTGGTGTCTCTCCCATAAGATAAGCGAGATGTTGGGTGAACAAATTACGGTTGAGCAATTGACAAATAAAGAAGGCATAACAATGCACATACATATATCATGATGAGTACTATGAGATTTAATCGGGGCATTACGACAAAGTACATAGACTGCTATCCAGCATGCATCTATGCCTAAAAAGTCCACTTTCGAGGTTATCATACGAACCCCCTCCGGTATTAAGTTGTAAACAACGAGACAATTGCATTAAGTATGGTGCGTAATGTAATCAACACAAATATCCTTAGACAAAGCATCGATGTTTTATCCCTAGTGGCAACGAGCACATCCACAACCTTAGAACTTTACTGTCACTGTCCCAGATTTAATGGAGGCATGAACCCACTATCGAGCATAAATACCCCCTCTTGGAGTCACAAGTATCAACTTGGCCAGAGCCTCTACTAGCAACGGAGAGCATGCAAGAACATAAATAACATATATGATAGGTTGATAATCAACTTGACATAGTATTCAATATCCATCGGATCCCAACAAACACAACATGAAGAATTACAAATAGATGATCTTGATCATGATAGGCAGCTCACAAGATCTAACATGATAGCACAATGAGGAGAAGACAACCATCTAGCTACTGCTATGGACCCATAGTCCGGGGGTGGACTACTCACACATCGATCCGGAGGCGATCATGGCGATGAAGAGACCTCCGGGAGATGATTCCCCTCTCCGGCAGGGTGCCGGAGGCGATCTCCTGAATCCCCCGAGATGGGATTGGCGGCGGTGGCGTCTCTGGAAGGTTTTCCGTATCGTGGCTCTCTGTACTGGGGGTTTCGCGACAAAGATTTTAAGTAGGCGGAACGGCAGGTCAAGGGGCGTCACGAGGGGCCCACACAACAGGCCGCGCGGGCCCCATGTTGGCCGCTCCGCCCTACTGTGGCGGCGCCCCGTGGCCCCACTTCGTTTCCTCTCCGGTCTTCTGGAAGCTTCGTGCAAAAATAGGACCCTGGGCGTTGATTTCGTCCAATTCCGAGAATATTTCCTTACTAGGATTTATGAAACCAAAAACAGCAGAAAACGACAAGCGGCTCTTCGGCATCTCGTCAATAGGTTAGTGCCGGAAAATGCATAATAATGACATATAATGTGTATAAAACATGTGAGTATCATCATAAAAGTAGCATCGAACATAAGAAATTATAGATACGTTTGGGACGTATCAATGGCGTCGATTTCCCCCTCCGGGAGGGAATTTCCCCGGCAGATTTCAGCCTGCCGGAGAGCTCTTTTCTCTCTGGTGTTTTACGCCCCGCAGAGGCGGCTGTGACTCTTCGCGACTATCCTCTGGAGCTTAGGTTTTCGGGACGAAGAAGTACGCGAGGGAGAGGAGGCCAGAGGGGGCTGTGGGCCCCCTCCCCACATGGCGGCGCGGCCAGGGCAGGGCCCCGCGCCGGCCTATGAGGGGGCCCATGGCGGCCCTCCTCGGCTCCTCCTTTTGGCTACCTCCGTCTTCGGAAAAATAGGATTTTCGGTATAATTCCCGTCGATTGTTGATCTTCCGAAATATTGCATTCGACGGTGCTTTTTCCGACGAGAATCCGACTCCGGTGCGCGATTCTCCAATAGTCTTGAAACATGCAAAATAGATGAAATAACATAAGTATCATCTCTAAATATGAAATATATCAATGAATAACAGTAAATTATGATATAAAATAGTGATGCAAAATGGAAGTATCACTACTTAAGAATATTTAAGTTATATTACAACCCTCGATGGGGCAAAAATGATGCATTGTTTTTTCCCACATGAACAAGTCTTTTACTTCTCCTTGGCCGGAGAAGAACGACCCTCATCATCAGCTTGTGATTTGTCTTTCTCCGCTTCCTTAGCCGGAGAAGAAACTACTTCGTCATCACTATCTTCAGCCCGCTTCGCCGGAGAAGAAGCGCCGATATCATTGCCCTTGGACTTGTTCTTTTCAGCTTCTTTGGAGATGGTCCACGTAAATTCGCCTCCATCCTCGGATCCGGCTGGTCTGGCCTCTGCTTTGCGCTCCTTCTCCAGCTCCGCCTCGAGAGTCAGCAGGAAGCACGACCTTGTCGTAGAATTCTTCATGGCAAATGCGCCGAGCGATCCTAGTATCGTAACCACTGCAGGCATCTAGAAGTGCATTCGCATCCGCATCCGGAGGAATGCCAGCAGTGGCCACGTCGATGTTAAGTGTAGGAGCATGTGCTAGGCACATGGCCAGGGACATCTGAGCAGCGCCTCGGGCTGAAGAGGCTTGGAGATCGACAACCAGCTCCGGCAGAAGATCCATCCTCTGGATAAGCTCGTGGACGTCGCAGGTTCGGCTATCCTTGATCTCCAAGTTGTGGGAGATCTTGCGGCAAGCTAAGATCAAATCCTCGCAATCGTCTCCGGCTAGCTGGATCAGATCATCACGCGGAAACATCTCGCGCCGGGCTTCGTCGTATCCAAGTGGCTCTACAAAAAAAAGTTGAACAGAGTTAGACTTCATTCAGAGTTACGGAGCACTGATGTGGTTCCGAGTTCCGGATACTTACCCATGATGTCAGCGTTGAGCAGATCCCAACCTTGCTCCGCCGTCCTCATATAGGTCTGCAGGTGTTGGACATTCTCTTGAAGTTTTTTCAAAGTACCGCTGTCCTTCCTCCGCTTCTCCACCAGATCAGCTTATTCGCGAATGACATCGGAGTTCTTTTCGGTCAGCTACTTCTCAGCAAGCTCCCGCTTTTTCTCCGCCTCCTTCAGCTTAAACTCCAGGTCTTTATGGGCGGAGCGCAGGGCTTCCAGTTCTGAGGAAGCAGTGGCCAGAGAAGTTGATGCACCTGTTCAAATAAATAAAGTCAGTTCAAAGTCGGAAATATGGAATAATTGCAAAATGGTCGGAAATGTACCTTGGGCCTCCGCCAGCAGCTTTTCCAGCTCCGCGATCCTTTCCTTGGCATCGTGAATTTTATCCACCTGACTAAGGGTAACGCGACGCTGCAGAGCGATATTCTTATGGAGCTCGTAGTGCAGCGCTTGTTGTTCCTATAACAGTGACAGAGCAGGAATAAGTTCCGGATGCATATACATTTAAGTGTAGATCGTTTCGAAGCATCATTGCCGGACATGTTTTCCGCCATAACGCTTGGGGGCTACCACGACGCTTTTAAAAAATTCTCAGTTTAGTCTACTCAAAGTATCAAGGTGCTAACTATTACTAAGTTTCCGCCTAGACACTTGGGGGCTACTGGGAATACCAGTTTACCTTGCGTTTGATGAGGAGTTGGTCGAAGAACTCGCTGATCTATTTGTGATTTTGAATCTCGGAAGATTCAATATCACCTTTACTCCATGCATTGTTTAGCATGGAGTTCAGTAGGTCTTGTTCGAGCTCCCATTTCTCCATCTCCGTGAGGTCATTGAAGAACTTGTAGGAGTACGCCTTCGGAGTGGAAAAGAGGTCGGATGGATCACCAAAATTAGTTAGAAATTCGATGGCATCCTTAGCCGTAGCTTCAGCCTTGTTAGAAGAATTGACTTCCGCCTCCTCTGGACCCTGGCCTTGGGGCTCTTCCGGAGCAGTTCGCTTCGCGGCGGAGCAGCTTTCTCCTCCCTTCTCGCTTCTCACTGGGATAATTTCCACTTGAGCGTTGGAAGAAGGATCGGGGGAGGGTTGAGCTTCAGGCGGAGGTGGTTGAGGAGCTGGGTTGGAGGTGCTTGGCCGGAGACGTCTTCAAATAATTTGTGATGGGCTTCTGGGTGTTGAACCGTGAGGTAGTGACCTTCTGGTTCCTACAACAAGTAAATAAAAAATATAAGTAATGAAACTTCACAATCAGGAGTATGTATTTCCGAACACTTACGTGGCTCCGGGGAGCAGCGGGCGTGATCCTTTCCCTGATGTGGCCAGCAACTTGATGCGATCGCGCTCCGCCTTCTTGGAGTCGAGGCGCGGAGGTGGCTTGGTCTTTGCCTTCTTGGCGGAGGCCTCGCCGCTGGCTCCGTCATCAGTGCCGGAAACCTTGGCGCGGGGACGTTTTGTCGCGCGAGGGGCAGCTTTTTTCGGAGCTTGCTCTTCCCCCTCGTCGCCGTCCTCCGGATCCTCCTCCACCCTTCCAGTAGGTAGACGGAAAATATTTCTGAAACCATCCTCCGCCAAAGAATTGAGTTGTAGAGGAAACATGAAAAAAGTTAGAACATTTCAAGTATAAGAAGTAAAATGACTAAGTGTGAGAACGCACCGGAGGCCACTTGTTGTTGATGAAGATATCCTTGTTGATCTCCGGGACCTCCTGGCCCCTGCCAATCTTCACGAGTGTCCGGATCCTCTTGTTCAGAGAATCCGTTGGCAGATTGTCCCGGGTCACCCGCAGCTGGTCGTCGACCCCGGAGTATTCGCAGATCACCCGCTTATTGTACTTGAGCGGCTGGATCCGGTGGCTAAACCATCTCAAGGTTAAGTCCATTCCGGTTAAACCGTCATGGACTAGCCAAGAGATCCTCCGAGCAGCCTTGTCCGGTTCCAGATACTGGGCAAGGTCGGGAATGAGGCTCCAGCTGGCCAGCTCCTCCGAAGATTTGTTGACAAATGCGGCGAGGCCGTCGTGGACACCCGGAACTGACACGTTCTTCACATAGAACCATCCGGCATTCCAGTACTGGACGGACTAGTGGGAAGCAAGAGCCAGAAATATCCTTTGGGGGCGGAGCACGAATGTCATGCTTCCGCAATTTACCACTTATCCTTGGTCTCCTTCTTGACTCGGTAGAAGAATTGCCAGAGGCGAATGTCTGGACGGATTCCGAGATGACCCTCGCAGAGAGTCACAAAATTGGAGAGGAGGAGAAAGGAATTGGGGCATATGTTGTGAGGCTGGAGGCAATAAGTGCTAAGCACTGATAAGAAGAACTCGGAGGGAGGGAGAGAAAGGCCGCGATCCACCCAGGCTTTGGTGAAGACGCGTTCGTCGGGTTCTGGGGTCGGAGTGCTTGAATCCTTATGAAAACTCCACGTATCCGGATCAATGAACCCTTCTTTTACGAAGGCTTCGAGTTCCGAATCCGTGACTTCACTAGGCCACCATTGACCCTTCTCGCCTTCACGGTTCCGGGCCTTTGAACCTTTCTTCTGCTCGACTTCTTGTACCTTAGCTGCCATCCTAGCATGCCCTTCTATCTCCGCTTGGATCTCTTCTACTGTTGGGATCCAACCGAGTATATTGTTGGAAGAGGCGGAGAAAGGTTGAGCTAGTATAATATCAAAAATGTTGGGTTGAAGGAATGCTAATGGCTCAATGAACGTTGGTTCTGTGGAGTTTGGCTGTGGGCTATTCGGAAAACTATCGGCAAACCTAGGTGAGCTAGTGGAAATGTTTCCGACTGCATGCATATGGTAAAACGCTTAAGTAGCTGGAACTAGCTAAGTTATCTTCTACAAGTCCGGTGGACTTACCGCGAAGGTGTGGTGGTTCCCCGTGACGCCGGCGAGGAAGAGGCTCCCGGGCTTGACGCGCAGGCCTCTGGCGAAACCACGAATCGGCGGCGGAGACGATTTCCCGATCAAACACGAGTAGCTCGGGTCGAAGGAGACCTTGGAGTGGCGGCGTTCGAAGCTTTCCGGGGAGGAGTTTGCCGGAAGTGAGATCTGGCGAGCGGCGCTGGTGCGAGGAAGAAGACGAAGTGGTGAGGGCGGTGAAAAAGTGAAAGTGACCATGCGCATGGGGTACTTATGGGCCTCGCGCGGAGATTCGTGAGTCGGTTCCAACGGTGGGAACGGAACGGTCGCACCGTTGGATGATCGCCACGTGTCTTGGGTCAACAGCGGTGAAATGGACGAAGTGGTAACCTAATTGTGCGCCTCCGAAATTTCGGGCTGACGATTCGCATATCCGAAAATTTAGCGCGGGATAAGAGGAAGTTCTGGGCGACGTGGGCGAGAAATCTGCTAAGTCACCGTTACAGAAGAACAAGTGATTTCCGGTTGGAATGAAGTCGGAAACAAAGAAGTTTTGGAATGATGAATCTCTTCAGATCTGGGCAGAGATAGACGGGGGAATGATGAATCTCGGAGAGCTTCGGGGGCTACTGTTGTCGAGGGTACTCCTCGGCAATGCCCTCCGATTGGGGCTTAGGGTTGATGGAATCTTGTAAGCTGATACGAGACATCGGTCCAAAGACAAGCGGGGAGAGCGATTTACCCAGGTTCGGGGCCCTCGATGAGGTAAAACCCTTACGTCCTGCCTGTCTGATCTTGATTATGAGAATATTGGGTTACAATGGGGTGCTGAAGGGTTCGACTGAGATCTCGTCGAGAGACTAAGTGCTGCGGTGACCTAGCTCTAGACTTTTGGTGGCTAAGATTGCTAAGATTGATCGTGTCCCTCAGCAGCCCCTCTCCTGGCCTTTATATAGGTGGCCAGGTCTCAAGAGGTCTAACCGAGTACGAATAGGTTTACAATAGTCCTAACTCTAAACTTTCCTTGTTCGGCTTCTTCCTTGTCTTGCCCGCCAAGGAATCTTCTGCTGCGACATCCAAGTGTCCCACCTTGCCATCGAATACCTTCATGGGCCTCCAGTTAGATCGTATAGGGTAGGGCAATGTCGGTTACCCGAAGGGTAATGCCCACGTCAGTAGCCCCCGAGTGTCTAGCCGAAGATAGTTCGGATAGAGGCTAAAGCATGCCTCCACCTAATGTTCTTCTCCTTGATTGTGTTTGTCCATCTCGTATCAGTATCATCTTCTTATATCGGGTGCGCGTCCAGCGCTCCCGATGGGAGTAGCCCCCGAGTCTAGGTATGGATGCTTGCAATCCGTGCGTAGACTCAAGTTGTACTACTCGAACGTTTTTCTCTGCCGAAGTTTTTCTGTAGATCTCCATGGGTCATCCGATATTTTTGCTCTGAAGCTTGTATTCTTCAATAAGTTTTCCGCGCGTAAGGGATAATGAATAACGTGCCCAACTTTTGCTGGTTAACTGCTGATGGCAAAACAACGTTACCCTACATAGAATCAAGTCCCCGGGCATGATCCTGGAGTGAAAAAAAGTTCTATCGGGTGCGCGTCCAGCGCTCCCGATGGGAGTAGCCCCCGAGTCTGGACACGGGCGCTTGCAACCGGGTGCAGACTCGAGCTGAGCATTCCATCCTTTCTTCACATGAATATCTTCGAGTCCTCATTTTATTGGGTGCGCATCCAGCGCTCCCGATGGGAGTAGCCCCCGAGTCTGGACACGGGCGCTTGCAACCGAGTGCAGACTCAAGTTCACCATCCGATACCTTTTACATTTCTTCGAATGCTTCGAGCGTTTTTCATGACGTCATTGATGACGTTATTGACACTTTGATTTTTACTGACAAGACGCGACCCGCTGGGCCCATCCTAGCTCTGCCTGGCTCTGTTTTTAAGTAATATCCGCTTTTCTCGTACGGTTACCAAGGCGCCTCCTCGATTTCCGCGATCAACGATGGAGAAAGGATCCTCTTAATGAACTGGCAGCAACGACACGTGCCCTCACAATCCTCAAGTTCTCCCCTACTTAAAATCTCTCAGGATAAAATCCTTAGCATTCTCTCATATTCATCGTAGCATCCTCCTGTTCTTCTTCTACCTTTCTCTTTCATAACTGCTGCGCCGCCGCCACCGTTTTCAGATCTTCTCCAGATCTCACGATGGTGAAGAAGAATAACCCTGCCGCCGCCGCTAGTTCTGCGAGTGGCGGCGCCGCCGCCAAGGCCTCCTCGAATCTTGCGAAGAGGAGCGCTCCAGATGCTCCTCCCCCACCTCCGGCGCCGCCAGCACCGCCGAGCTCAGTAGCAGCAGCCAAACCCGGGGACTGGCTAGCGTCCTCCATCACGAAGCGTGATGAAAAGAGGGCCCGAAGCCTCGGTCTAGTCTCCTCCGACGAGGGGAATGTGATTCTCCCAGGTGCTATCTCTCGGCCCAATCCTCCCGCTGGTTTTACCGTGATGTTCTTGTCATTCTTGTATCGGGGTCTCTCGCTTCCTGCCCACGAGTTCCTTCATCGCCTCCTACGGACTTACGAAATCCAACTGTGGCAACTTACCCCCAACTCAATCCTTCACGTTGTTGTGTTCATCACCTTTTGCGAGGCGTTCTTGGGCATCGAGCCTCATTTTGGATTGTGGAAGAAAATCTTCTTCGTAAAGAGATACAGCAGTAGCAATGGACCCTTCGTCATTGGGGGAGTGGGGTTTGTTGTTCGTTCAGAAGTCAACTATTTCAGTTTCCCAATGAGAGAATCTGTGCAAGGATGGAGACTGAAGTGGTTTTATGTTAAGGATTCCTCAACAACCGAGTCCTAGCTTCCTTGCTTTGCCGACGTCCTTGAAGCCAAGCCTAAGCATTCTTGGAAAAACATCCTTTCTCCCGATGAAAGGACAGCAGCCGATGAGTTATTTGCCAAATTCCTTCGGATCAAAGAAGCCGACGGTCAAACCATGATCGGCACAGAGGTGGCCGCGGTGTTCTTGAAACGTCGATTCCAGCCAAGCATGGCCAGAGTTCGTCCGATGTGGTTGTATTCAGGTCCGAAGGATGAAACCAGGATAAACATCGCTGAACTATCGGAAAAGGAGCTGCTTGATGAAGTTCGTCGCCTCACTCTCTTTAGTCAGGAAGACTCGATCCCATTAATGTCTTCTTATTCTCCTCTCGATGCCGATCATCCGCTGACAGAGGTAAATTTTCCTTCTTATACTCTTATTACCCTGTTCCGCTTTGTCGACACAACTACTATTGTTCTTATTGCTCTTCTTCTTCGACAGATTCCCATAGGTTCTGAAAACTTGCATGATTTACCAAACGACACTTCCGAGGGAAGAGGTTCCTCAGCCCCTGTCAATTTTCACGCTGCCGAGTACACGAGCTCAAAGAGCGAACACGATGACCCAATAGATTCTGAGGCTATCTACACCGATCTTCCTCCCCCAGCCAATGATACTTGCGACACAGTGGGATCAGTGCGTGATGACGACGCTGATCATGATGCCTTTGTTAATGCAGCTGTGGAGGAGGCCAGGGCTTCACCCGCGAAGAGATCAACCGGCGGCTTTGCCGACGAGGATGATCTCTTTGACCTGTAAGCGCCTTTTTCTTAGAATCCATATTTTCCCTTTATCATTCGCATTTCTTTTCATAATTCTTGTCAACCATTTCCTTTCATAGTGACGAAGGTCTCATCGAGCCTCCGTCTAAGAAGGCCAAATCTGGCGCCGTTCTGCCGGATGTCGCAGCTTCCGAAGCTTCGGCTCCTACTACTGCCCCCGCGGCCCAGATATCGACTGCTTCCTCCTTTTCTAGGGGGAAGGATATTCCTTCGGCTGCTGCCTCCACGACCCCTCCTTCAGGAAAACCTGTAAGTCTTTCTCGATCGCAACACGAATTTCCCTGAATGTGCCTTGATTAACGATTCTTCGTCGAACGCCTGTTTTTCTCTGTTCCTTAAGGATCTACGGGGCGTTATATCTTCTTTGGAGGCCTTCGCCTCCCAATTTACTTCCACGGAAGCGAGACAAGGTTCGGCTGCGAAGGAAGTTAAATCTTCTTCCTCGAAGTTGGACGGCGCCATTAAAAAAGCTGCCATAGCTCGCCAAGAGGTCGACTCCACGAAGGAGGAACTCAGCAGGCTGAAGGAGAAGCTGAAGGAAGAGGAAGCGTCTAGGCTGGTTGCCGAAGCTCGGGCGACTGAAAAAGAGGAACTTCTCCGCCAGTCTTCCTTGGCTTTGCTTGGTAATTCTTTTTTATACTTCCCTGGCGATTGTCACTTTGCAAATTTGATCCTTTGATAGTAACATTTCCCATTTCATTCCCTTGCAGAGGCTGCTGGCATCCCTACCGATGCCTTGGATAAAGTTCCAAACAACTCTCCGGCAAATAATGTGTCAATGACTCTTGCCGCACACCAGCTTACACGGGAACTCCTTGATAAAGGAAAATGTGCCATGGCGCGAATGCACTCGATGATCTTCCCCAAGATCAGTCAAGACAAAACTCTGGGGCAGTTGATCGACGCCTTCGCAGTCGACACCAAGGGGGTTATCGAGGTATTCAAACGTACTTCGCGTACCTATGGTGCCCTCCTAGCCTTCCAACTTATGATGGGTCATGGCATCAAGGCCGATATTGAGGAGATGTCTAGGGAGCTGCCGAAAGGTCAAGATGGGTAGTTCATTGATTTAAGCACCTTTAAAACGTCAGCCCTTGTGTGTGCACGTCAGCTTCTTGAGTTGGTTTCATCAAAGAAGACATCGGTTGTCCCAAGTTTATCGACCCAGACTCAAGCCCCTTGATTTTTGTAACAAGCTTCTTTTTGAATTGATGTGAAACAATGTTATGTCGCAAAACTTTTGATTGTAATAAATTCCGTGCTAGCAATGCTGCTAGTGCACCCTTGTTATGACATTTATACTTGCATTCTCCCGATCGGAGTTACTTCTGATGCTGAAGCGATGCGATCTGGCATGCCTTTGACGCTGTTTTTTGCTGGTTTTCCCAGTGCCTGCGTTTGTCGATGATTCTTCGGGTGCCCTTTCTGAAGGTGATCGAATCCAGCGTATGAAGGATCGGATCGTGCAGATGGAAAAGGATCTGCGCAATACCTATGCCTTGGCTGCCATTATCAAGAAGAAGGGCGAGATTGCAGCCGACGTAGAGCGCTATGCTCTTACTGAACTGCATAAGGCCACTGAAAGCTTGAACTGTAAGTTTCCTGGTCCTTGTGCTCATTATTCTTTGTCAAAAAACGCATTGCCTGATCTTTCGTTGATTCTTTTGCTAGTCATAGCCCTGAACCGTGCTGAAGAGAACAAGCGGATTCACGAGCGCGTGAACGCATTGACTCAGCTGTCATCAGCCGAGGAAATTTTCTGGAGGGAGCACTCGAAAGCATCGGCTGTCGCACAATTCCAAGATCGGGTCCAGCAGGTCCACCATTTCTTCGACAAGTGCTATAAAGCCCTAAGGGTAATTTGGAGGACGATGTTCCCCTTGAACGCGGTCCCTCCTACGGCTGTTGACTACGATGTCTGAATTTGGGAATACCAAGAAAATTCGAGACTTGGTGCGAGCTCGGGTTTTTGCGAGGGCCAGATTTACACTTGCCCTCGTCCTTGCACGTTATCCCTCGGCAAATCTGCTGACTATCGCCAACGCAGTTGGAGATTTGGAGACGCTGTACCCGAAGGTAGTGTTGCCCGCAAATATAATTGTCGACAAGCTTGAAAAGGATTCGAAGATACCTGAAGAAAGAGAAACTCCGCAAGAGTAATTCAGGGTTAAGTTCTTATTGTAAATAGGTAATTTGGCTACTTCATCCAAGCGTTTGGATTGCATAGTTGAAACTTTTTATCCGGTAGATACATGTATATGTACTTTTACCGTGTCAATGCCGTTGGCAAATTTTGGAGGAGAAAATCTTAATTGCCCGTTAAAACGTATGTGTATTCGTTGGTCAGCAAATTGTTTGAGTGATCAACTCATGTTGCAGGTCTTGCTAAACCTGTTGTATGCGCAACTTTGCTTTCAACCGATGTATGTGCTGACAACAGCTCCCGATTATATCGAGAGCATTAACTCTGCCGATGCACCCGTTGTTCTTTGGTATTTCCATAAGTGAAATATCGAACGTGGGTTGTATTATATTTATTTCCAAACTCTTGCTATTTACAGCGCTCGTAGAGGCATCTATAGCAGAGAGAAAGGTTAGCACCCTTGTTTATTTTGCGTCCTGTAGCACTCGTAGAGGCTTTTTTCGGAGCACGATCTTTTGCCGCGTACTGTGCTGCACCGACGTTCGCCAAGGGGCGTAAGCAAGGTTTGCGATGATGCGGTTTGGGTGCTTCGAATTACTGCAATGCTTTTCAAGGAATCAAGACTGAAGTTCTTATTAATAAAGTAAGCACGGGGCTAAAGGGCGAAAAAGAAAAAGGGAGGGCCCTGTTGGATATAAAGGAAAAACTAAACACTATTCATCTACTTTAAGCGAGGAAAGGGTTCTTCTTATCTTCCGGCTTGTCCACCACATCAGTGGTTTTCGAAGCGTCGTTGATTTCACCAGGGGTCTCGACGACGATTTCCAGTGTCTTGCTTTCTTCTATGACTGCTGTGCCATCGGCTGCCGAAGCTTTTACTGCCGAAACTTCTGGGGCAAGGTCGGCTGGCTTCTTCTTCGTTTCCCTGACGTGTTTTTCTTCCTTACTGTCACGTGGCGATGACTTGGAACAGAGATCGGTGGCTTCCTGTTTGAACCCGAACTTTGCAGAAATCCTCTGAAAATCGCGATCACAATTGTCTGAGCGTGAAAAACTTCCATAGACTGTGATGTTTGTCCCATTGCTCTCAGGCATTTTCAGCTTGAGGTATGCGTAGTGCGGTACAGCCATGAACTTGGCATAAGCTGGTCTTCCGAGTATAGCGTGGTACTGCGATTCCTAGTTCACGACTTCAAACTCGATCTTTTCCTTCCTGAAGTTGTCGGGTTTGCCGAAGACGACGTTCAGGTAAACTTTGCCAAGAGAGTACGCCGGCGAAGTAGGGAGAATCCCATGGAAACAGGTGTCAGAATCCTCTAGCATTTTCATGGTGATCCCCATACTTTTGATTGTGTCGACGAATATTAGGTTTAGTCCGCTTCCACCATCTTGAACCCCCTATTTGCGCCTCGACTACTAAGGCAGCGTTTCCTGGTTTTGGTATGGTCATCGGGTGATCTTCTCGGCTGAACGTAATGCTCTGAAACGACCACTCGACATATTCAGGGATGTTTGCCATGATACTTTCTGCCAGATTGATTTCTCGGGTGAGCTTCTTCATTTCTCTTCTTGAGACACCCGTTCTGTGGATCATGCTCATCTACCCACGCGGTGGTGGAAACGCCTCATTGGGTTGATGAGGTTGCGCCTGCTGGACCTGGTGTTGCGGTGGGGGTGGTGGTGGTGGTGGCTGCGGCTGCTGCTGCATGAGTTCCTGCATTTCAATAAACTGCCTACAATCTCTGAGCAGGTGGCTTGACTTCGTTTTGTTGTCCTTATAGTCGATGTACGAGTGCAGGTAGCAAGGAGCGTTTATCTGTTCGGCGTAGGGTAACTTGGGAGTCCTCTGTGGTTGTGGTTTGTAGTTACCACAGTTTCCGGAGTTGTTCCGATTGCCATCCTACCGATCGTCTCGTTTGTCGTCATACCGATCATCCTGCCGATCAGAGTATCCTGCGGCTACCAGGTTACTATCGTCGTAACTGCGGTTTTTCCTTTTCTTATGGCGATCCCTTCGTCCACCCGAGTTGTGCTTCGGCTGGTCGTCGTCTTCATCGTCGTTGCGCTGTCGCGGCTTCCGTACGTTGTCTTCGCCATCAGCCCAGCTGTTGGCGATTTCCATTAACTTGGTTATGGTTTTTGGTTTTTGGCGCCCGAGTTCCTCTATGTAGCTTTCACGTCGGATGCAATCACTGAAGGCGTCGATTGCTCTGTCGACAGAAACATCTTCGACGGCGTTTAAAAGTTTGGTGAATCTCCCAATGTATGCGCGCATCAATTCCTTCTGCTTTTGCTGGCAATGCCGTAATTCCTCAATCCCGACGGGCCTTTTGTATGTTGCTTGGAAATTGGCAACGAAAGCGTCTACTAGGTCGTCCACTGATTTGATGGAACCCTTCGGCAGGCCTCTTAACCAAGCTCGTGCTGAATCCTTTAGGTAAAGCTGCAAGCATTGCATTGCTGCTATCTGATTTCCTTTGTGCAAAATCACAGTCTGTAGGTAGTCGTCTATCCAGGACCTCGGCTCCTGCTGTCCATCGTATTTGGCGGCGTCAGTAGGAGTAGGTTTGAACTTTCTGGGTGGCATCGCCTTGCGGATTTTGTAGCTTAAACAATCGGCCCCCCTTAGCTCGCCATCGTTCTCCTGGCTCTCATCCGAAGTATCACTGTCGTATTCCTCCCAAGCGGCGCGTTGATACGTCCAATTTGCATCACTATTTTATATCATAATTTGCTGTTATTCATTGATATATTTCATATTGGGACACGATACTTATGTTATTTCATCTATTTTGCATGTTTCATGATTATTTGGAGATCGAGCACCGGAGCCAGGATTCTGCTGGAAAAAAGCACCGTCAGGATGCAATATTTCGGAAGATCAACTGTGGAAGGGAGTTTTACAGAAAATCCTATTTTTCCAGATGACGGAGGAAGCCAGAAGGGGGAGCCAGCTGGACCCAGGGTGGGCCCACACCATAGGGTGGCGCGGCCCATGGCTCGGCCGCGCCACCATGTGGTGTGGAGCCCCCTCGGCCTCTTTCGCCTCCTTTTCTTCGCGAAACCCTTCGTCCCGAAGACCTAAGCCACGAGAGGAATCCTCACGAAGGGTTACGGCCGCCTCTGCGGGGCGGAGAACACCGAGAGAAAAGAGCTCTCCGGCGGGCGGGAATCCGCCGGGGAAATTCCCTCCCGGAGGGGAAATCGACGCCATCGTCACCGCCATCGAGCTGGACATCATCTCCATCACCATCATCATCATCTCCACCATCATCACCGCCATCTCCACCGCTGGACATCGTCACCGCTGTAGCAATTTGGGTTTGATCTTGATTGTTTGATAGGGAAACTCTCCCGATACTGATTTCTACTTGTTGTTTATGCTATTGAGTGAAACCATTGAACCAAGGTTTATGTTCAGATTGTTATTCATCATCATATCACCTCTGATCATGTTCCATATGATGTCTCGTGAGTAGTTCGTTTAGTTCTTGAGGACATGGGTGAAGTCTAAATGCTAGTAGTGAATTATGGTTGAGTAATATTCAATGTTATGATATTTAAGTTGTGGTGTTATTCTTCTAGTGGTGTCGTGTGAACGTCGACTACACGACACTTCACCATTTATGGGCCTAGGGGAATGCACCTTGTACTCGTTTGCCAATTGCGGGGTTGCCGGAGTGACAGAAACCTAAACCCCCGTTGGTATATCGATGCAGGAGGGATCGCGGGATCTCGCAGTTTAAGGTCGTGGTTAGATTTATCTTAATTACTTTCTTGTAGTTGCGGATGCTTGCAAGGGGTATAATCACAAGTATGTATTAGTCCTAGGAAGGGCGGTACATTAGCACAGGTTCACCCACACAACACTTATCAAAACAATGAAGATTAATCAGTCGTATGTAGCGAAAGCACTAGACTAAAATCCCGTGTGTCCTCGAGAACGTTTGGTCATTATAAGTAAACAAACCGGCTTGTCCTTTGTGCTAAAAAGGATTGGGCCACTCGCTGCAATTATTTCTCTCGCATTTTACTTACTCGTACTTTATTCATCTCTTACATCAAAACCCCCTGAATACTTGTCTGTGAGCATTTACAGTGAATCCTTCATCAAAACTGCCTGTCAACACCTTCTGCTCCTCGTTGGGATCGACATTCTTACTTATCGAAGATACTACGATACACCCCCTATACTTGTGGGTCATCAAGACTATTTTCTCGGCGCCGTTGCCGGGGAGTGAAGCGCTATTGGTAAGTGGAATTGGTAAGGAAAACCTTTACTCGTTTGTGCTGATTTTATTTCTGCTCGCTGCTATAAGTCATTATGGAGAGATCTTCTCTTCAATTTCTATTTGGTAAATCTACTACTACCGCAACGGTAGTGGATGAGGCGCCAGGTGAGGAAGTAATACCATATAAAATACCTACGAAAATTATTGAACATGTTATGGATAACCGCTATGAAGGGGATGGAACTGTCCATCCAGGTGATCATTTAATGTTTTTGCATGAATTATGCGGGTTATTCAAATGTGCAGGTATTGCTATGAATGAAGTTAGGAAGAAGCTATTCTCTATATCGTTGTCTGGTAAAGCGGCGCATTGGTATAAATTGTCTGAAGAATGGTGATTCTCTTGATTGGGAGGACATTGTGCCTTTATTTTATTCCAAATTTTATCCTCCAAGTGAAATTCACAAAGATCGGAACCGCATATATAATTTCTGGCCTCATGATGGAGAGAGTATTGCCCAAGCTTGGGGGAGATTGAAGTCTTTAATGCTCAAATGCCCCATTCATGAGCTTCCTGGTAATATTATTATTGATAATTTCTATGCAAGACTTTCTTTTCAAGACAAGACCTTGCTTGGATACTTCTTGTTACTGGATCCTTTACGCGCAATAAAGAAGAGTTTAAAAGGGACCTTCTTGATCGGATCCAAGAAAATACCGAAGGTTGGGAGAACGACAAAGATAGAGAATCGGGTATAATTTATGATTATAAATGCATTGAAGCTTTTATGGATACTTGATACATTTCGTAATATTAGTACTACATATGGTCTTGATTCTCAAGTTGCTGCAAACCTTTATAAAGCTTTTGCCTCTCATTATGAATTGCCTAAGAAGAATTTTGATAAGTATCATGAACCATACAAAGATAGAATTGATTCATCTATTAATAAGTGTGTTGTAATTGAAACTACTGATCGTGTTATTCCTGAAGCTTATATTGAAAAAACTCCTTTTCCTGCTAAAATGAGGGAGTACTCTGTTATAAATAGTGCGGTTCATAAAAGTGAAAAGAAACCTAGAGAACCTGAAGAACAAATAAAAGTTGAACCTGCTATTGCCATAGTTAAAGATCTTGTGACTGAAAATGTAGAGGATGGTCATATTATTTTCTGTGAAGATGCTTCTAATATTGTTTCACATCCTAATAAACCCAAACAAGCTAGTGTTCCTATGCTATCTGTTAAAATTGGTGATCATTGATATTATGGTTTATGTGATATTGGTGCAAGTGTTAGTGCTATACCTTATGAGCTTTACACGGAGATTATGCACGAAATTGATTCTTGTGAACTTGAAGATATTGATGTGGTTATTCAGCTGGCTAATAGAGAAACTATTTCTCCAATTGGTATTGTTCGAGATGTGGAAGTTCTATGTGGTAAGATTAAATATCCTGCTGACTTTTTGGTACTTGGTTCTGCTGCTAGTGATTATTGTCCTATCATTTTTGGTAGACCTTTTCTAAATACTTGTGGAGCTATTATAGATTGCAAGAAAGAGAAAATTTTGACTAAATTTGTTGGTGAATCTTATGAGTTTAACTTTTCCAAATTTACCAAAACTCCTTATAAAGCTGATTTGCCTAGTAATGATTTTAAAATGGAGCAGTGTGCATCTATTGTTCTTGTTCCTAATAATCCTTTGCAGCAACATTTAGAGGATAGCGAGAGTGAAGTTTTTAGGAAAGAAAGAGATGAGCTTGAGGAGATTTTTCTTCGCCAACCTATTCTCAAGCATGATTTACCGGTGGAAGACTTGGGTACAACACCGCCACCAAAGGAAGATCCTGTTTTTGATTTAAAGCCTTTGCACGATAATCTTAAATATGCTCATATTGATGATAAGAAAATATATCCTGTTATTATTAGTTCTAAGCTTACGAGTTTGAAGAAGAAAGATTATTGCAAATATTGAAGAAACACCGAGGTGCTATTGGCTACACTCTTGATGACTTGAAGGGGATTTCTCCCTCTATTTGCCAACACGCCATTAATATGGAAGATGATGCAAAGCCTGTTGTTGAACCTCAGCGTCGTCTAATTCCCAAGATGAAGGATGTGGTAAGAAATGAGGTATTACGACTTCTTGAAGCTGGTATTATATATCCTATTGCCGATAGTAGATGGGTTCGTCCTGTGCATTGCGTTCCTAAGAAAGGAGGAATGATCGTTGTGCCTAATGATAATGATGAGCTCATACCTCAAAGAGTAGTTGTAGGGTATAGAATGTGCATTGATTATCGAAAAGTTAATAAAGTTACTAAGAAAGATCATTACCCTTTACCATTTATTGATCAAATGCTAGAAAGGTTATCTAAAAATACTCATTTTTGCTTTCTTGATGGTTATTCGGGTTTTCACAAATTGTCTGTTAAAGCTAAAGATCAAGAGAAAACCACTTTTACTTGTCCCTATGGAACTTATGCTTATAGGCGTATGCCTTTTGGTTTATGTAATGCTCCTGCTACTTTTCAAAGATGCATGTCTGCTATTTTTCATGGCTTTTGTGAGAGTATTGTGGAAGTATTCATGGATGATTTTTCTGTCTACGGGAATTCTTTTGATAGTTGCTTGCGAAACCTTGATAAAGTTTTGCAGAGATGTGAAGAAACTAACCTTGTTCTTAATTGGGAGAAATGCCACTTTATGGTTAATGAAGGAATTGTATTGGGACATAAAATTTCTGAGAGATGTATTGAAGTTGATAGAGCTAAAGTTGAAGCTATTGAGAAGATGCCCTATCCAAGGGATGTTAAAGGTATTCGTAGTGTTCTTGGTCATGCTGGGTTTTGTAGGAGATTTATTAAAGATTTCTCCAAGATTTCAAAGCCTCTTACTAATCTTCTTCAAAAAGATGTACCTTTTGTTTTTGATGATGATTGTAAAGAAGCTTTTGAAACTCTAAAGAAAGCCTTAACAACTGCTCCTATAGTTGAACCTCCTGATTGGAATTTACCATTTGAAATTATGTGTGATGCTAGTGATTTTGCTTGTAGGCGCTGTTCTTGGACAGCGAGTAGATAAAAAATTAAATGTTATTCATTATGCTAGCAAGACTCTTGATGCTGCTCAAAGAAATTATGCTACTACTGAAAAAGAATTGTTAGCTGTAGTCTTTGCTTGTGATAAATTTAGATCTTATATTGTTGATTCAAAAGTTTCAATTCATACTGATCATGCTGCAATTAGATACCTTATGAAAAAGAAAGATGCTAAGCCGAGGCTTATTAGATGGGTACTTCTTTTGCAAGAATTTGATTTACATATTGTAGATAGGAAAGGTGCTGATAATCCTGTTGCTGATAATTTGTCTAGATTGGAAAATATTGCTTATGATCCTGTTCCTGTTAATGATAGTTTTCCAAATGAACAATTGGCTGTAATAAAGGTGAGCTCGCGAGACAGCCCTTGGTATGCTGATTATGCTAACTTTATTGTTTCCAAGTACTTGCCTCCAACCTTTTCAGCTCAGCAGAGGAGGAAATTCTTTTATGACTTGAGGCATTATTTCTGGATGACCCACACTTATATAAAGAAGGAGTGGATGGTATTATGCGAAGGTGTGTTCCCGAATATGAACAACAAGAGATATTAAGTAAATGTCATGGCAGTGCTTATGGAGGACATCACGCCGAAGATAGAACCGCGCAAAAGGTTCTACAATCAGGTTTTTATTGGCCAACTCTCTTCAAAGATGCAAGGAAGTTTATTTTATCTTGTGATGAATGTCAAAGGGTTGGTAATATCTCCAGACGCAATGAAATGCCTATGAATTATACTCTTGTTATCGAACCGTTTGATTGTTGGGGATTTGACTTCATGGGACCTTTTCCCTCTTCAAAAGGTAACACTCATATACTTGTTGCTGTTGATTATGTTACTAAATGGGTGGAAGCCATACCTACAAAAAGTGCTGATGGTGAGACCTCTTTAAAAATGCTTTTAGATGTTATTTTTCCTAGATTTGGAGTACCCAGATATATTATGACTGATGGAGGTTCTCATTTTATTCATGGAGGTTTTAGAAAAACTCTTTCTAAGTATGGTATTAATCATAGAATTGCTTCCGCTTATCACCCTCAAAGTAGTGGTCAAGTAGAACTATCAAATAGAGAAATTAAATCTATCTTGCGAGAAAACCGTTAATAAATCTAGAAAGAATTGGGCTAGTAAATTGAAAGACGCACTATGGGCTTATAGAACTGCTTATAAAAACCCCATGGGAATGTCACCTTATAAAATGGTTTACGGAAAAGCTTGTCATTTACCTTTAGAACTAGAACACAAAGCTTATCGAGCTGTTAGAGAATTAAATAAAGATCCTAAACTTGCCGGTGATAAGAGATTGCTACAATTAAGTTCTCTAGATGAATGGAGAAGTGAAGCTTATGAAAATGCTAAACTCTTTAAAGAAAAAGTTAAAAAATGGCATGATAGAAGGATCATCAAAAGAGAGTTTAATATTGGGGATAAAGTCCTATTGTATCGGTCTCGTCTCGGATTCTTTGCGGGGAAATTGCTCTCGAAATGGGAAGGACCATATGTTGTTGAGGAGGTATATCGTTCGGGAGCAATTAAAATTAGCTCTCTCCAAGGCAATGCTACGCAAGTGGTGAATGGACAAAGACTCAAGCATTATATCTCCGGTGATTCTTACAATGTTGATGTTGATATTATTCGAGTGGAAACACCGGAGGCTTTCATCAAAGGACAAATTGACAGTCCGCCAGAACTCGACTTTGAATAGGTAACCGTACTGGTAATGAAAAGTTCGCGATTTACTTTCCGAACATTATTTTTGTTGTTTTTGGAAAATATGAAAAATTACGAGTTCGAAACGGAGTGGAAAGGACGCACGAGGGCGTGCCACCATAGGCCGGCGCGGCTCGACCGGGGCCCGCGCCGACCTATGGTCCGGCCGCCTCGTCGCCCCTTTCCGACTACGGTTCGATCCGGTACTTCCCGTTTGTTCGAAAACTTTTATTATAAAATCCCCGGACCCCTGGAGGTCCGTATATCGTTTTCTCGACGTGTTTTGTTTCAAGCTGTTTCTGCCAGGATTTGTTTTAGATCTAGAGCCATCATGTCTTCATCGGGGACTCCGAAGGACAGCTCCTGCAAAGATGTTGGCAACTTGTACATGGAGGAGCTGAGGATGCACCCAAAGGAGTTAATGCTCGTCAAGGGAGAACTGCAGATCAAAGATGTTCGGGGTCCCAAAGGCGAAGGAAGCTTGGAAGACAGGATGGAGAAGCTAGAACAAGAGGTTTTCAATTACAAGAAGATGGCCGAGCGTGAAGTGGATATCTTCCACAAGATTGTGTCTGAACTCATTGCTCGAACACGAGAAGGAAGCTGCAAAGTTATGGGGCGACATCCTCTCACTTCACGACACCACCAACAAACTCCAAGCTCAACTCTATGACATTCATAATCAGAAGCTGTGAGTATGAAAACAGGTTTAAACATATAAGCCGTGCTGCTAGTTTCAGGATTCCCGAGACCAAGATGTCATTTGTTGATGGAGAGCCTTTATCTTGGAAGTCTGAAGACGGGAATTCATCACCACCATCACCAAAGGAGTAATCCATCATCGGTATTGGCATCCCCTTGGTTTGTTCCAAGCTTGGGGGAGTGCCGCGGTATCACATTATCATTACCTTTTACTTTTTACTATCAAGTAGTGTCATATCATGAGTAGGGAAGTTATCGTATGAGATGGGTTGCGGTGTGGAAGTATCTCTCCTTTAGTTTGTCTATGTATCCCTTGGTGTGAGTTATCGTTATGGAATATTAATGAGAAGTCTTATCATTTACATATTGCACACCTTATTTTAGTTTGCAATTTCTACTATATGATTGATCTTGATTTTAGTATTGGTACCACTTTGGGAGTATTGAGTAAATCTATTTGGTTTTGGCAAACTTAGCAATGGTCAATAGTAACAACACTTTGAGTTTAAGAAGAATAGAGGAAATACATGTAGAAGATGTTATTATCTTTCTTATCGGTTCTTAGCTTAGTATTCTAAAGTTAAAACTGTTTGTGCTTACAAGTAAGATGCATGATTGTTTCTATCACATGTATATTTGTTTGTTTCCCTCAACTCTTATGCTTGCTAATTAACCTTGCTAGCCAAAGACACTGTGCTGAGAGGGAATACTTCTCGTGCATCCAAACCCGAACCCAAACCTATGCCATTTGTGTCCACCATACCTACCTATCGCATGGTATTGTCTGCCATTCCAAGTAAATACTTCATGTGCTACCTTTAAACAATTCAAAACTTATTACTTCTTATTTGTGTTAATGTTTTATAGCTCATGAGGAAGTATGTGGTGTTTTATCTTTCGGTCTTGTTAGGCAGCCTCCACTAAAGGACTAGTGGCTTCATCCACTTATCCTATAATTTTGCAATAAGAGCCGGCAACGGGGTTCCCAGCCCCAATTAATCAACTTTCATTAATAATTCTCTTCGCATGTTTTGCCCTGATTCATCAGTAAGCAACTTAATTTTGCAATAGACACTCCTCCATGGTATGAGATTGTTGGAAGGCACCCGAGGATTCGGTTAGCCATGGCTTGTGTAAGCAAAGGTTGGGGGGAGTGTCATCCTTAAATAAACTAAAATACATGTGTAAACAAAAGAGAAGAGGGATGATCTACCTTGCTGGTAGAGATAACGTCCTTCATGGGAGCCGCTCTTTGGAGGTCTGTTTGGCAAGGGGGTTAGAGTACCCGCTACCAGTCGTTGACAATAACAAACACCTCTCAAAACTTTACTTTTATTCTCTTCATATGATTTCAAAACTGAAAAATCTCTAGCACATGATTTAATCTCTGCTTCCCTCTGCGAAGGGCCTGTCTTTTACTTTATGTTGAGTCAGTAAACCTATTTCCCTCCATCTCAAGCAAGCATTTGAGTTATTGTGATCAAACCATTATATTGTGATTTGCTTCATCATGTCTTTACTCTTTCTTGTTTAGTACAAGTTTTACCTGAATGAATATAGCTTTGAAAGTCATCAATGATTAATATGATTGAGTATGCAAGTTTACCATAAGCTTTTAATATGAGAGCGCTGCTCAATAGATAAAGTATAATCTGTTAACTGTTCTCTGACCAAGAACAAAGTTTGCCATCACCAATTATGATTTCTTATGCACCTTTATTTGTGATTACCTTATACATGTTTCAAGTTGAGTTATATGAGGAAGTTGCTCACTATAATGTCTTGTGTGAATGAATATGATGCTTCTTGTCCGTATTTTATTTATCGACTCTTCACTCCATAAACATGTGGTCCTGTTTACCGAGTTCAGTTTCGCTTGGGGACAAGCGAAGTCTAAGCTTGGGGGGAGTTGATACGTCCAATTTGCATCACTATTTTATATCATAATTTGCTGTTATTCATTGATATATTTCATATTGGGACACGATACTTATGTTATTTCATCTATTTTGCATGTTTCATGATTATTTGGAGATCGAGCACCGGAGCCAGGATTACGCAGGAAAAAAGCACCGTCGGGATGCAATATTTCGGAAGATCAAGCTGTGGAAGGGAGTTTTACGAGAAAATACTATTTTTCCGGATGACGGAGGAAGCCGGAAGGGGGAGCCAGGCTGGACCCGGGGTGGGCCCACACCATAGGGTGGCGCGGCCCATGGCCCGGCCGCGCCACCATGTGGTGTGGAGCCCCCTCGGCCTCTTTCGCCTCCTTTTCTTCGCGAAACCCTTCGTCCCGAAGACCTAAGCCACGAGAGGAATCCTCACGAAGGGTTACGGCCGCCTCGCGGGGCGGAGAACACCGAGAGAGAAAAGAGCTCTCCGGCGGGCGAGGAATCCGCCGGGGAAATTCCCTCCCGGAGGGGAAATCGACGCCATCGTCACCGCCATCGAGCTGGACATCATCTCCATCACCATCATCATCATCTCCACCATCATCACCGCCATCTCCACCGCTGGACATCGTCACCGCTGTAGCAATTTGGGTTTGATCTTGATTGTTTGATAGGGGAAACTCTCCCGATACTGATTTCTACTTGTTGTTTATGCTATTGAGTGAAACCATTGAACCAAGGTTTATGTTCAGATTGTTATTCATCATCATATCACCTCTGATCATGTTCCATATGATGTCTCGTGAGTAGTTCGTTTAGTTCTTGAGGACATGGGTGAAGTCTAAATGCTAGTAGTGAATTATGGTTGAGTAATATTCAATGTTATGATATTTAAGTTGTGGTGTTATTCTTCTAGTGGTGTCGTGTGAACGTCGACTACACGACACTTCACCATTTATGGGCCTAGGGGAATGCACCTTGTACTCGTTTGCCAATTGCGGGGTTACCGGAGTGACAGAAACCTAAACCCCCGTTGGTATATCGATGCGGGAGGGATCGCGAGGATCTCGAGTTTAAGGCTGTGGTTAGATTTATCTTAATTACTTTCTTGTAGTTGCGGATGCTTGCAAGGGGTATAATCACAAGTATGTATTAGTCCTAGGAAGGGCGGTACATTAGCACAGGTTCACCCACACAACACTTATCAAAACAATGAAGATTAATCAGTCTGTATGTAGCGAAAGCACTAGACTAAAATCCCGTGTGTCCTCGAGAACGTTTGGTCATTATAAGTAAACAAACCGGCTTGTCCTTTGTGCTAAAAAGGATTGGGCCACTCGCTGCAATTATTTCTCTCGCATTTTACTTACTCGTACTTTATTCATCCGTTACATCAAAACCCCCGAATACTTGTCTGTGAGCATTTACAGTGAATCCTTCATCAAAACTGCCTATCAACACCTTCTGCTCCTCGTTGGGATCGACATTCTTACTTATCGAAGATACTACGATACACCCCCTATACTTGTGGGTCATCACGCGTCGTCGCCTTGCTTTGTCGATTCTGCTCTGGGTGATTTCGTCTCGAGCATCTCTCGCATGATGCTTTGAGCCGCTGGCCTGTAACGTGGCCTTTTCCTTCCGCGGGACCAGATTGTCTCCCAATATTGCGAGACTTTCTAGGGCACCCCGATGGGCTTGAGCCATAGAACCTTCAGGGCGCTGATTGATGAGGTATCTTTGCGAGATTGGCGGTCGCTCCTGCGACGGTTTTTGGCCGTGGCATGTCCGCAGTGTCCATGGTCATAAAAGACTTGGTCAGATTCGACGTTATTTCTCTAGCATCATCTTCCGAGAGTCTGGATAATCTCGATCGGTGCTTGCCTGCCCCCTGAGTGCTTCGAGAGGCGCTTCCTCGCGAGCCTTTCCGTCGTTCACTAGATTAGTCTGCAGCAGATAGGCGTCTCTCGAGGGTGGCTTGCTCTTTTGATAGGCGCTCCCTGTTTTTCTCCAATATAGAGCGGTAAGCATTGAGGGTTCCAACTGAGGTTCCTGCGGGGAGCGGTGTGTTGTTAAGCACGGCTGCCTTGGTTGCCGCCCACTCCTCCTCCGCGATGGTGTAATCGCTGTTGTTGTTACTAGCGCTGTTTCCAAAACTTGCTCGCCTGCTGGAGCGGGGGGGTGTGATCTCCGTCTCCCATGTTCCTTGTGTTTCCCGTGTTATTGGCGACATAAACCTGGTGGTGTGCCGTTCTTCGGGCGGTACCTTGGACGATGCTGTCGACACTGTCCTCTCCCGATGAGTACTGGGCATTGCAGATGAACGGTGTGTCGCTTGATCCTAGCCCGTGCCTGGTATCGCAGTTCAAGCAGTAGTACGAAGTCATCTCTGAAGATGTGGAATTCTTAGATCCAACCGACATGGGAGACGTCGAACGAGGAGTCGATGACGCGGGCGAGTTTGTTGAGTCCGTTAGACCAGCCGAAAGGTCGACTGATGACGACGCGCTTGGACCTGTCGATCTGGAGGTGAGTGGTTCCAGCAGTCGAAGGACTCCTTCCGAGTTGACGTTGTAGTGGACGCTGCCGAAGGTCATCTCCATGTTTCCTTGTAGATCAGAAAAGGTCGAGCGAGACGAGTCGCTGTGCGGGGTGAATTCATAGGAGCCGAATCGAATCGGGCTTCCCAGACTTGGCGATGATGGTGTCGATGAAGCTACTGATGACATGACTGGATCTGCTGATGACCGATCTTGTGCCGACAGGGTTCCCACAGATGGCGCCAATTGTCGAGGGTACTCCTCGGCAATGCCCTCCGATTGGGGCTTAGGGTTGATGGAATCCTGTAAGCTGATACGAGACATCGGTCCGAAGACAAGCGGGGAGAGCGATTTACCCAGGTTCGGGGCCCTCGATGAGGTAAAGCCCTTACGTCCTGCCTGTCTGATCTTGATTATGAGAATATTGGGTTACAGTGGGGTGCCGAAGGGTTCGGCTGAGATCTCGTCGAGAGACTAAGTGCTGCGGTGACCTAGCTCTAGACTTTTGGTGGCTAAGATTGCTAAGATTGATCGTGTCCCTCAGCAGCCCCTCTCCTGGCCTTTATATAGGTGGCCAGGTCTCAAGAGATCTAACCGAGTACGACTAGGTTTACAATAGTCCTAACTCTAAACTTTCCTTGTTCGGCTTCTTCCTTGTCTTGCCCGCCAAGGAATCTTCTGCTGTGACATCCAAGTGGCCCACCTTGCCATCGAATACCTTCATGTGCCTCCAGTTAGATCGTATAGGGTAGGGCAATGTCGGTTACCCGAAGGGTAATGCCCACGTCAACTGTTGTGGGTATACTTTATGGGTATATCAACAACATGGTCTAGATCCGGCAAGCCCGGGTGGCCCACAGATGGTGATGGTGGCATCTGGCCCATCGGGCGGCTCAGTTGCTGTTGATAGAAGATAGATGAAGTCCAGCCCAGGAACAGGAGCCGGATCTTAACCGACTTATGTAGGTAGTCGGATCCGTGAAGGCCCATGAAGTATCCGGATCCAATACGGTGTATAAGGAAAGGTGGATCCTTGACGTGCACGGCAATGTAATATTCCGTAGTTAGGCATCTTGTATTTCGGCTATGACTCTCCGTGTAAACCCTAGATCCGGGCGCCTTTATAAGCCGGATCCTGGGAGCCCTAGAGGCACAACCACAACTCATTGTAACAACGCGATAGCGCCCAGATAATTCCAGACAAGCAGCAGTAGGCCCTGTCATCGTGCAGGTGTTCCGAAGCTGGGTAACTCGCGTACCACTGTCCCGAGAACTCTCCGCCCAATGGCCCCTATTTCTTCTTCCCCTCGTGAGGATCCCTCCTCCGAGGTACCGTTGAATAGGCAACGACAACTCCATCATTCGGTGGCGGCATCCCGGGGTTGGAGAAGGAGAGTGGCCCACGGCGCAGGGCAGGCGAGATGCCCTCGTACATCGGACCGTCGTACTCCAGCGGTGACGATGTAAACCCCGCCATGCCGGCGGCATGGGTGTCCTGGAACATGGCCGTGGCCGGTGACGCCGGCGAGAAGGTGGAAGGAGAGCCGATCGTACCTTGGATCGGCCATGAGCCGGGGAATTGGCCGACGCGCGGCTGGGAGAAGTTCATGGAGACCAGCCTCGCATGTTCGTTCGCCGCCGCCGCCACCACCTTCCTCGCGTTAAGCTTCTTCTCCCTCTCCGCCCTGCCACGAGTTTCGTTCCGCCGCTGCTCCACATCCGCCGCCCACTACGCGTTTGTCGAGCCCGGCGGCCTCTCTTATGGCACCCACGGCTTCCTCTCCTTCGGCGCACCATCGGCGGCGAGCTTCTTCAGCGGCATGGTGGTGGAAGGGAAGAGGAGGAGTTGCAACTGTGGGGGAGAATGGCGGTAGCTTCTCCGAAATTCGGCAGGGAGAATGGTTCTATGCGGCGCATTTTGGAGGGAAAACGAAATAAATGGAGGGAACTACCCGTTCTGTCGCCGACAACGCGGGCCCGCTCGACGTTTCACGCGTTTTTGTTTCATCCGGAGTCCCCGACCGGGCCTCGGGAAGCCGGGGATGGCCTGGGCTCTCCGGATGGACTAAAGGCCAAATCCGGGGGGAAACGAGGAGCCGAAGGCACGGCTGAACCGAATATTACCGTCCGGATGTAAAAAAAGGTTACCGGGGTCTCGTCGGAGAGACGGCTGGAGATGCTCTAAATACGGGTGTTTAGCCATTTTTTCCAGTGTCCTCTCGTCCCTACTTTCGTCGAGTTAGGGCATCTCCAGCGGCGCGACGCAAACGTTCGTTGAGCGCCCGTTTTCGTCCTCCGTGATCGGAAATGCGTCTGGCACCACCTCCAGCGGGGCGACGCAAAGTGACCGGGCCGTCCGCGGAGACGCAAACCTGGCCCAAATATGCGCCAGGTTTGTGTCTCCGCGGACGCGGAAAGTGTCCGTGTTGGGTGCATCCGGGCCCGATCGGCAGTGAGTAGGTAAGCAAAAGATTTTTTTCATTACTATTGATTGGCCAAAAGGACCATCTTTACAGAGATGGTTACTCGAGTTAACCTAAAACTACAACGGCCGTACCTACTCGCCGTCGCGCGGCCTACATCGGCCTCGGTTACTCGCAGTCGCGCGGCCTACTACTGGCCGCCGGAAGGGCCAGCGCCGTCGTCGAAGCGGGAGCGCTTCGCGCACTCCGCGCACCGCGCACGCCGGCGAACGGACATCTCGTCCTCCCGCCTGCGGCGTTCGAGGGCCTCGGCCAGGGAGCTGTCCCACAGGGCCTCCGCCTGGGCCAACGCCACCTGGGTAGCCGCCACCTCCGCCGCCGCATGGGCCTCCTCCTCCTCCACCGCCGCCTGGACCGCCGCCTCGGCCCTGGCGTCGGCGATCTCGGCCATGGCCTTGGCTATCTCCGCCCTGGTCGCCGCGAGGCGCCCTTCCGCGCGCTCTGCCGCCTCCGCCGCCGCCTCCTCCAGGTCCAGCTGCTGGGCCTCAACACCGACGGCGACTACCTCCTCCTCCTCCGGGTGGAGGTGGTGGCACATCTGAACAACGTGCTCCCAACTAAGGTTCTGCCCGGACATGGATGGATTAGCTTGAGGTGTGTCCGTCGCCCCCGCCAGTGTCCACCATATATAGCCACGGCGGGGCGGGAAACGACGTTCGCGCGCAGGTCGTTTCCCGCACGCGCGAAACGCCGGCGAAATTTGCCAATGTATTGGGCACGCGCGGGAACAGTTAATCGCCGGCGCAGTCCTCGACGGGACGTAAAACGCCATTAGCGAGCTTGACGCTGTCCCCGGTTAAAAAATGCGTCCGCACCGCTGGAGGTACCCCAGACGCAAACGGTCGTCCTGAGCCACATCGCGTCCGCGAGCTGACGTAAACGGACATTTCGGATGTCCAAAATGCGTCGGCCCGCTAGGAGATGACCTTAGGGCATCTCCAACCGCGCGACCCAAACGGACGCGCTGGGCCGTCCGTTTTGGGCCGTTTGGGTGGCCGAACGGACACCCGGACAGCGGCCCGCGACCGCGTGTCCGTTTGGGTCGCACGCTGCGCCCAACGCGCGGACGCACCGCATATGTAATTAAAAAAATAAAAATAAAAATAAAAAAGGAAAACAACCAAAAATAACATTAAACTAGTGGTTAATTAAACTTAGCCCTATTTTGGGCAATTTTTACGCAAAAGAAAGCCCTATATGGGCTTTAAACTAAAAAAAAAACCCTAGACAGGGTTTGCGAGCACGGTGGCCGCCGGCGATACTACCCCCGGTAGTACTCGTCATCGTCGGCGTCGATGACGACGACGCCCCCCGGCGGCGACGCGCTGTTCCGGCTCGACACGCCGGAGGGCACCGGGGACTCCGGCCAGGGCTCCCACTGCGCCCTTTCCCAGGCGGAGTGCGGGTTCGGCGGGCTCGCCGGCCTGCGCAGCCGTGCCCTCCGCGCGGACTCCTGCCGGAGCTGCTCCTCCGCTGCGGCCTGCAGCTCCGCCTGTAGCCGGAGCGTGGCCAGGCACTCCTCCTCTGCCAGGCGCGCGGCCCGGCGCTCCTCTTCCTCCCGGAGCGCCGCCTGACGGCGCGCCAGCTCGAGGAAGGCCCACGCCTCCGCCTGGGCGTCCTCCTGGGCCTTCCTGGCCGCCTCCTCCAGCGCGGAGGTGCGCAGCGTCTCGGCGAGGTGCGGCCATTTGGCCAGCTCGTCGAGGTCGCCCTGCTCGCGGGACGCCGCGAGCGCCGCCTGCAGCTCCGGGTCGTCCTCCTCCTCCTGGGGCTGCGGCTGCGGCTGTGGCTGGGGCTGGGGCGCGGGCTCGTTGGTGTAGAGGTCGCCGGGGCGGCGGCCAGCCCGCCTAGCAGGTGTGCGCGGCTGCGCGCGAGGCCGCGCCGTCGCGGATGTGAAGCACGTGCGCCGGCGCGCATCGTGCTCCACCTCGAACCACAAGTCCCAGTTGGGACTTGCGTCGCCGTACGCGGGGACCTGCTGGAGGTCCGCCGGCAGTTGAGCGCGGCGCCTTCGGATCTCGGCGTAGCGGGCGCGGCCGGAGCCCGGGATGGGCGGCACCGGAACCCGATCTGGGCTCAGGTGCCAGCCGTGGGGGAGGTGCACGTCCCCCCACGGCATTGGGACGCCGGCCTCCCAGAACATCTGCGCCACCGCTACGGTGACGTAGATCCGGTCGCGTCTGGGCGTCGCCGGCGGCCCCATGGCGAACGGCACCGGCGCGACTGGCCGACTGCTGCCGGCCTCGTGGTTGTTGGCGGATGGCGAGAACTCGCGCTTCGGGGCCATGGCGGCGCGGAAGCTTCGAGCTCGCGCGTGCGGCCAGAGTGAAAAGTGGGGACTGGATAGGGACAGTCCCCTTCCCCAGTCCACATTTAATAGGACTGGGGCACCGACAGGTGGGCCAGCCACACGGACAGGCGGACACGCGAGGACGCCGCGTGCCATCCGCGGCCACGCAAACCCGGCCCAGATTTGGACCGGGTTTGCGTCGTTCCGGACGCCGCGGCCGTCCGCTTTTGCGGTGCGTCCCCGCGTTGGGCCGGGTTTTTGTCCGACTGGACCTATCCGGACGCGCGGGCGCGGGATGGGTCGCCCGGTTAGGGCCTCTCCAACCGGGCGACCCATCCCGCGCCCGCGCGTCCCGGATGGGTCCAGCCGGACAAGACCCGGCCCGGCCGCGCGGACCCATCCCTAAAACGGATGCCCGCGGCGTCCGGAACGACGCAAACCCGGCCCAAATCTTGGCCGGGTTTGCGTGGCCGCGGACGCGAAAGGCTGGTCGCTCGCGTCCGCCCGCTGTCCGCCCCTGGCCCGCGTGTCATAGGCATAAATAATATGTTTCATTAAATAGAACTCATTACAATTTTTTTTAGCTACTACTTCTATCCTAAATACGTACGGGGCCGGCGGCCTCGCCGGCGACTCCTCGCCGGCTCGCCGTCGGGGCCGTGGATTTCACTCGACGCGGGCGGCCTGTACGCGTGAGGATTCCACTCCAGCTTCCTACGGGCTGGGTGGCGCGTCGGCGGCGGCGGCGGCGCGGGCGGCTTCGCGGGCGGCTTCGCGGGCCTCGGCAGCTTGGACGGAGGGCATCATCCTCCTCCTTTCCGCCAGCGCAGCTCGGGCGCGCTCGCGCTCCGCCTCCTGAGGCGGAACCATCCGCTTCCCGCATAGCTCAAGCTCCCGCGGGCGGCGCGTTCCACGGCGGTGCGCGCCTCCGGGCGGACGCGGCCGGCTTTCCGGGCCTCGTGGTTGCCCCGCCGCCGGCGCATGCGCTCTTGCCGGCCGCGCTCCGCCGACGCAGCTTCCTCCCGGGCGCGCCGCTCGGGCGACGGCATCTGGATGAGGTCACGGGCTGCTCGCATAGCGAGCAGCTCGTTCTTCTGGCCGAGGAGGTCGCCTAAGCGGCGGCGGCCGGCCCGCCAGATGCCCTCGTGCTCCTTCGTCACGCGCGTGAGGTCGGCGAGACGCTCCTCGATGGCGGCGTTGATGTTCGCCGGCGCGAGGTCCTCCGCGGCGACGGGCTCCTCCGCGACGTCCGCCCCCTCCTCCACGGCCGCGTACCCGGCCGTCCGGGGTCTCGTGCCGGCCCTCCGCGGCCGCTTCCCCCATCTCCGCGTCACCGGCCTTCTTTGCCGCCGCCTCGGCGGCGACGCGGAGCGCCTCGTCGTCGGCGACCCACCGCGAGTCCGCGCGCTCCTCCTCGTCCGTCCGCGGGAACCCGGCCCGGGCGGCGAGGGAGAGCTTGGCCCATGTGGACCGAAGGGTGCGCGGCATGGCGCCGGAGAAGGTGGAGGGAAGAGAACGGTGATGCGGTGCAGGTGAGACCGCCGCCGTCTTTATAGCCGGCGGTCCGGCGGGAAACTTGGGCGCGAGCGCGCGCCAATGGCGTTTTCGCGCGCGGGAACCTTGGTGCGCGCGGGATCTTTCCCGCGCGTTCCACCGCCCACCATGGGCTGTCCCGTCGAGGCTCCGCCATGGCGCAGCGCCGCGCAGCGAAGACGAACCACGTGGCGTCTCTTTGGGTCGCCGCGTTGGGCGCCGCGTGCGACCCAAACGGACACGCGGACGCGGGGCGCTGTCCGCGTGTCCGGGCGGGCACGCAAACGGCCCAAAACGGACGGCCCAGCGCGTCCGTTTGGGTCGCCCGGTTGGAGATGCCCTTAGAGATGCCCGAAGCACTGTGCGTCCCCGGCCTCAATCATCAGATCACGCCACTGCACATGTACGGAGAATGCAAGATTTGTTCCCGCGCCAGGCCGGTCGCTCCCTGTAGCATAGGCACCACTGTGAGATACCGACGGCATACGAGCTGCAGCTAGAGCTGGAGGAGGAGTCGATCGGGACCGGAGAACACACGCCACTGTTCTCCCCTGGCCTCTTGTAAACCACCGTCGCACATCCTGCCGATTGCCATCGTAAACAGCCACTGTGTGCACTGTTGCTCCGCGGCGTCTCTGTTTTATCTTGTTGCTTCTCTGGTTAACAACTGTTTATACTGCTTCGCGTGGGTCGGGCTCCACTGCACTGTGCGCGTGTAACGTGACGCGGATCGGATCCCTTGGATGTTTGCTTTGGCTGCCTACCACGTCTGCGGCGAGTCGCGACGAACTGGAGGAACGGGGAGGCGACGTCGTACGTGACATCCACAGGAGTAAAAATGCTGCTGTTCAATCTTTCCACCATTGATGTGGTTACCACATTTTCCATCACAACTTCATGTATCTTCTTGGAACCTGGCAAGAAATCTTCGTTACACAAAATACGTCCTGCCTTCTATTCTAGCTTGACATCAAGAGGCGTTCGACTTTTGGCACATCGTTAGAAACATTGTGTCTTGGCTATTGCCAATGATTTCGCTCTCGAGAGATTGGATATCGCCCGGTAAAACTTTAGGATCTTAACGCTCATCCCCAAGGTTCACGGAGCTGCCTCTCTTAGACTATGTTGGTTTTGGTTCGAATGGACCGACGATTCCAAAGCCTGGATTGGCCTTGGTAACCCTTGCAATGAGAATGACTGAGAAATGTTTGATGTCACGACTATTGTTAACATTGGTGATGGAGAGAAAGCAGAATTTTTGTCCTCCACTTGGCTCACAGTTGTAGGCCCAAAGGCATTGCCCCAAAGATGTTCGCCATTGCTAAAAGGAAGAACACATGACGGTGAAGAGAGCTTTGGATAATAATTCTTGGATCACACATATTGACCTGGATCATGGTTTTGAGGTTGAGCACATACAACAATTCGTCATTCTTTGGGAGATTGTCTCCAATGTGCACCGTTCGGAAGGGATCAAGGACACAATGCATGGAAAATCACCAAAGTTGGATTATACTCAGTCGTCCCGGCTTATAAGATGCAATTGAGGGCACCGTGCTCACACCAATGGAGCCCACCATTTTGAAATCTTAGGCTCCTCCCAAATGTGGCGTGGTTTATTTTGAAAATATAATTTGGACGGCGGACCGATTGGTCGGGAAAGGTTGCCCAAATTGTGGCAATTGCCCTCTTTGCAAACAAGTTCGAAAATCGGCGTCCCACCTGCTCTTCATGTGTCGCTTCTCCCTCCGCATTTGGAATGTCACCCCTCCTTGGCGTCGGCAACACAATGTTGGTACTTGACTTTGGGCTAATGAGGAAAGCGTCTTCGATTGATGGATGGAGATGGCTTTGGGACTGAGCAACTTTCGAAAGATCATGTTTTGGGAGATTTGGATAGAGAGAAGCATGAGGGTCTTTCGTCACCACGCCTCATCGGCCAACCTAGTCATCGCAAAGTTCAAGGAGGACGCTAAAATGTGGAGCACTGCCAGAGCGAAATTATTGAGTATTGTAATTCCAGGAGTACAATGATGCATGCAAAGTTCTTGGCTTGGTGGTGACATTTGTTATAAAACTTTTTCTTAATTAATAAAAAATGACAAATCTTTTAGCTTGCTTTTTTAAAAAAAATACCACTTCTCCGGTCTCAGCTCTTCCCACGCGATTGATGGTTCTTGGGATTCATTTTGTTTGGTCAGTACAGTACAGTGAATAGAAAAACCGCGACAGAGTTTCCACGACTGCCTTAAGAAGAGGATCTTGGGATCTGTAATCTTGACCGAACAGCTTCGTGTTGTTCAATGGGCCAATTAATCCTCAGCAACGCCTTCGATGTGCACGATACTCCCTGTATTGTGCAATACTAGGGGATGTGTTCAATAACGGTGATGTCATGCAGACCATCGGTTAGTGTAATTCTGTGAACGAAGCCTAGGGAACATCACTCTCGGAACTGTCATCTCAATTTCTGGGATGCCCACAACCATGCCGATCTACAAGTTCACCATATCTGTTTGAAAACTGAAAACGTACTCGCTCCCTCTCTTGTCTCTTCCTCTTTCAGTCTACATTCTACAAATTTTAAGACGAATTAACAAATCATAGCAACCAATCAAAGCTAAATTAAAATGAATGATATCCAATAGAAAGCGCATGATTGCTTCTTTTGTTGATTACAAATTTATAATACTATAGACTAATTCAAAATAAATTTTAGACCTAAAATCTAGAGTATTTTTGAACAGAGGAAGTACGCACATTCTTCTCCGACTTTGACCTGTACGAGTACTACAACACTCATTTTGTGGCTGCCGGCATTAAGTTTCGAACAAGAATGTAGGTAGTAGAAACAAGGCGATTGTGAGGATCGTAAACACTCATAAAACCCATCTAGGATTTCGTCCTTCTCATTGACGATGTCGCCAGTCCACTCCATTTCTGGTGGTTTTGGAGCTTTGGAGATGTAACGGACCACGATCCCTAATCAGTAGGAAGGTTCCCGTTCTTTGTTTAGATTATTTTCAGTATCTTCTTCGAGATGGCGAGGTGACGACTACATCTTGAACTGAATAAGATCATTCCCGTACTATCCTTCTCTAGTGGTGTACCTAGCGGGATGTGAAGTTGTGCGCCTCGCGATCTTTGAAGATCCAATCGGTCTTCGTGTTTCGGCGTAGTTTTAGGTCTAACTTTTCCAATCTATGGGTGTGGTGACCCTGCATACCACTGCATGTTGTAGTATGCCAGTCGTTGATATAACATTCACGAAGTACCATTCCGCAAATATTACATCCCTCAGAGTAGTACAACAGAACATAGCAGGGTCCATAACTCATTCACTTATTATTACAAGCATCAAACATATATTGTCTAGGAGCTCCTCCTGGGTCCTCAGAGGAATACTCCTGGGTTCGAGGTGAACCCAACTTAGATTACAATATAAGAGTCTCATTAAATTATACATTTATTGCCTCGAGCAGCTAAATACTAAGAGTTCGGGCTGCTCGGTTACTACTACTACTGGATGTCTCTAGGCTTGATCTCCTCCGGAAGCCTCCCCGGATCCGTAGACTATGAGATAGTCTACGCCTTCAACACCTCCTGAGAGGTCTGGTTCATCGTAGCCGATGATCTCGGCTCCTTCATTGTTGTCGTAGTCCTCCTCCAGACGATTCAGACAACCTAAGCATGGGATTTAAGAGTGGTATGAGTACGAGCGTACTCAACAAGTTCATTATAGATAAGAGGTGTTTAATGCACTAGCTACGATATTAGACCAGAAAGTCTAATACCAATGCAAGTTTTGGTAAACATTTCTTCAAGAGATTGCTTTTATTTCAAAGAGCTATGTCCGTCGGCCTTCACCGGTTTACTAGAACTTCATGGAGCTCCTTTCCGGCCGCGTTCGCAGTTCCATATCCCGGAACAGGGAGTGACAGGTCACGGTTCTTTACACTCTGCAGAGGTGTGTTGCTTTACCCATAAGAGATCTTAACCTTGGTGCCAACCGGGCAGCTTTCCCGTCCACACTTCCTTCGGTGTAAGGCCCGGTATAAGGTCTAGCCAATCATGTTCCTCCGCTACCTCGCACACCCACCCTTTGTTGCATACCCCGACCACTGGGTCCTCGTCGGTCCTCTTACACCAATTAAGGATGGACCCCGACCACGACAACAGTTTGGGACTCGTTAACCAAACTCCTTCGCCGGTAGCTGCAACCCATCATAGACCACTTACCGTGGGGAATTAGAATGGGATCCCCACCCCACCGCTTGCCCAACCTGGGTCAAGTGTCTACGGTAAGCACATCCGTTGATGTACGAGAGGTGGAAACACTTTTGACTACTCCGTCCCACTCCGGATCTTATGGTTAACACGGGTATTACGGCACAAGAATCACTGGCGACATTTGTTGTTTAATCCTAGATGGATATTAACCCTTGCAATGGAACCTCCACCATATCAACACAATCCATGGTTCCATTGCCCACCACATAGTCATATTCATAGTTATGAAAGTAGTGGTTTTGGGTTTTTATGCAATAGTGATAACCATAATACTTTGCAAGTAATTTGATAGAAATACTCAAATGACATGAGCAAGTGATGAACTTGCTCGAACACCTGCAAAGTTTTGCGGTTGGAAGGTGTGGACTGACCCTTGTCCTCTGTCTCCGAAAAATAGCATCATTGTCCGATAAGGGCAATGGTTAAAGAAGCAATTATGCATGATTCCAGTTTTAGGGTTGTTCCCCCCTTCCGATGTCGTTGTTATTTCATGTGAGAGGTTAATATTAAGAACAACTTGTAGATACTTGATTTAGGGTAAATACAACCCTGAAATATTGTCAAGGTGTTTTTTAAAGTCCAATTGCATTAATGGACTTATTTTCATTTTTGAAAATAATATGTGTGATTTAAATTATTATTTAAATCATCAAAATGAGATTTATTCTTAATTTTCTTCAAAAATTTTGTTTGGTATTTTATTTAAATAGAGAATTTTATGCTGATCCATTTACATATTTTTAATTTTTTTTTTTAGAGCTCTTATCAATTTTCTATTGAATTTCAAATTTTCAGGTTATTTATTGAATTGTGAAAAGACCAATTTGCCCTTGGGCCCCACCTGTCAGGTGGCCCAACGGGTTAGGTTTGGCCGACCCACCTGGTCCGGCCCAACCCACTCACTCTCTCCCTCTCTCTCCCTCGTGTCCGAACCCTAACCCTAACGAGCTCTGGCGACGCCGTGGTCGCCGCCGTCTTCTCCGATATTTTCCGGCCGCCTCCGGCCATCGCCGCCGGCGAGATGGGGCGCATCTGCACCGCCTCGTGACGGCGCACCAGATCATCGGCGTCGATCTGGTCCTTTCCGCCCCTTCGCCGATCCCCATCGTGTTCGTCCGCTCGATGGTACGGTGCTCATCGGCGCCTCTGGTGTGATGGCGCCGCCGTGGCCTTCGCCGCCGTGGTGCGGAGCGCTGCGGCGCTAGACGGAGCCTGGCCTGGCCTGGCTAGGTGCCGCCGTGCTTTCGGCGCGCGCCGCCGTGGCCGCCATGGTTGCGCCAGTCGTCTACTCGCTCCAGGTACTCGCCTCCTCCGATCCCCTCCTCTCTCTCACTCTTTCATGCTCTTCTTCTTCCTCCTCCGTCTTAGGCCGCGGCTGCTCCTCCTCATGGAGATGCTTGCCGTGCTGGTGCTCTGCTGCGCCCAGCTCGCGGTGTGTGCGCATGCTGCTTTGCTGCTCCGATGCTTGTGCTGCTCGTGCTACTCTGCTGCCGCCATGGCCTAGCTCTAGTTCATGTACTTGTACCGTCTGCTCATGCTCGTGCTAGCTTCACTACCGTGATGTGCTTGCCTCGCCCAAGGCATGTGCTATTGCTCGTGTGATGCTTTACCATATCTCTGTGCAAGAATTCCTAATCTAATTGGTTGCCATGCTCTCCTTTCTTGCTTAATTCTTTCTCTGTGGCCCTGTTCTTGTTACTAAGCTTGCTAGATATCAAGTGTGTTCATGTATGCTGCTCTAGCTTGGGTTCGTGTGTATTACTTGCCATTTGGCAAGTTCCGGCAGCATTAGTGTGCTGTTCCTTGTGCTCAAATTGATGAGCATGCTCAATTGAGCATTGCTGTTGGCTTAATGGTATAATTCTGTGATTAGTGATAAGTGATGTATTGGTTTAGCAAGATCCAGTAGTTCATCAAACCTTTGATGTGCTTCTGGATACAATCATATGATTATTATTTCGATATCCGAGTATTCAGTTAAAGCTTGTGTGTAATTTCTTCAGTGACTAGCTCATTTCTGGTGCTAGGATTGCTTATAGTCATCTGTTTCCAGTGCTAGCAAGCACTAGTGAGCCTATGATCAACATTTACTTGATGATTATTTGTTATGCTTCTGGCAGTGCCTATCTGGTGCTCATTCTGGTACCTGTGTGACTCATACACTTGTGCTAGTGGGTTCTATTGCTTACTCAAGCATTGATTATTGCTTGCGGTGATCTTCCGGATCATGTGCAAGGTTCCGGTGCATTGGTTACTTGTATAATTCATTTATCTCTCGTTACCTTGCTTAATTGAGTAGATGAATGATGTGAACTCGCCTTGCAGTTGATGATCATATGAGTTGATTTAGTAGAGCTAGAGGGATGCCAACTTCGTTGGGTACCCTAGCTCCCTTTTGAACCCATCCGGGTAATGATAGATGTGCTCGAGCTTATCCGTGGGATTTTGTGGTGTGGTTGAGGTAGCCCCGACGAGTAATTCATTGTCGTTAGGGTAGCTCCCACCGTGTTGGCTTTCTTTGATGAATAGGTGCTCACTGGCTAATCACTTGGTGCATTACCAGTAGCTTTGATGTTGATAAACAAGATAGACACATGATAGTCTATCATGTCTGATGGCTTAGCTAGCTCTGGTTGTCAAGTGAGCCTGTATCTGGCCAGGGTTTTGAATCCATGTTGGATTTCTCTGGTTGTGTCCATGTGTAGACACAACCAATGTTCCCTGGATGATCTCTACTGGCTGTTCTCTATGTTTGCTTGAACCAAATGACTAGTTAGCCATAGGATGACACAAACATAGGGTATCTACCCTTTTGCTTATGTGTGATTGGTGCATATGCTTATTTATGAACAAAACCATCCGGTTTGTTCATGATGATTGGTATACCTCACTCCGGCTCCTAGAAATATTGTTGGTGTAGAGGGTTTGCTTCTGTGCTGGTCTTTTGCTTGCCCTCGCTCCTCCTAGCAAGCTTGTGGTCTTGGTTTAATTTCTGGTGATTGTGGAGTGGATGAAACAGCTTTAGCCGTTCATCCGTTCTTGGTGTTCTTGAGCTATACTTGCTGTTCTTGGTGACTTACCACTGCTGCCTGTCGATGGCTGAAACAAGTGACTAGGGTTTTGGCTGTGAAAAGCCTTTATATGGCCAGCCATGGCTTCCCTGGTCGACAGCACCACCCCTCACCCTGGTGACTCACTGGTTGTGTGTATTGCATGCACACCACGGCCGAGCCTTGTGTGTCGCTCGTGTGTGTGTGACTTGGGACTTGGGCTGGTGAAGTGGATCAGCTCGGCAGCTTGATCATATCCACCCTATTCCAGTTTTCTTCTAACCTGCCAAATGGCAAAGCCACTTGGCTTAATGTTCTATTTGCTGTGTGTGTGTGTGCAGGGATCAAGAATTGATCAAGATGCTTCAGAAAATCATCAAGTCCAAGATCAAGTGAAGATGTTCTTGTAGTATTTAGGATATTTAGATAACTTGTAATTTTCCTTTCATTTCTTCTATTTCTTCAATTCTTGTAATGTGTTGTAATTCAATAATTCAATTCTGAATATTGTAAAGACAATGTATTATGTGTGTGATTATCAATAAAGCTCAAGTTTTCCTTAATGAGCTTAATGTTGAAATTTGTTGTATTACTTATTTTCTTGCTTAATGATAATTGTTTGATTAATTATCTTAATTTTGAATTATTTGATAATCATTTGATGTTTGAATTTGAAATTCAAATTCAAATTTGGTTTGAATTCATTCAAAAACTTAACTTGTAATTTAATCATGCAACTTAAGATTTCAATGCAATATCACTTCTCTCTTCTCAAAACCCTAACTTAGATAAGTAAGAACAAGTTCATCGCACTCTCGAAACCCTAACCCTGTAAGGTGTCGAGAGAGAAACTTGTCCCCCTTCGATGCAGTTTTTGTTTAAAAGCGCGAAATTTCCCCGTAAATTACAATGCAATGCACATCCCTTTCTAAAATCTACCCCTCGATCGTCTCTAAACCTGGGACATTACAATGGGTCTGGTACTTTGGGTCTTAGCATGATGATTTCGATAAGCTTTGGCCGATTCTGGTGCTGGAGGGATGAGGAAGGCGGCGAGCCGCTTCGGTACAAGCTAGCTAGTGTCTATAGTCGTTGCTAGGTGATCTAAATACCAATTTAGAATTTTTTTTACTAGACTATTAATAGATGGTGGACTTTTTTCAAAAAAAGAAGCACACAAATCGGTGACACGGCAGATGATCCAGCGACAAGCAAATGCGGCGTTGCAACGGCAAGCAGATCCAGAGGCGTCGAACACAACACAGCCTCGCCTCGCTCGCGGCCGCACGTGAGCCGCTGACCCCCCGGCACGGAGCCGTGCCTCGCGCGGCCGACCGACCCGGCCCGATCGCCGCCGCCGCCGGCGACGCGCCGTGCGCCATAGGGATCTGCCCAGGTCAATGGCATTAAGAATCATGTCTAAAGCTCCACACCCGCTTACTTACGTGCACTTGCGTCTACTTTAATCCCCCACTCTCCCTTCCGCGACACAGAATTACTAGCAAGCAAGCAAGCGACGCATCACGCCACCCTCTGTTCGAAAAGTGCAAAGGAGGGGGCCGTTCACCTGTCACGGCGACTGCTGCAGTTGCAGCGATGCAGCGTTTGGCCTACACGGTCAGGGAAAGAAAAAAGGTTTAGCTTGCTACCTAGGCACAGTGATCCTGGTTCCTGATCACGATGTAGCTGCTGCTGTGAACTGGCTGCCATGATGGCACCATCATTTTCTCTCCCCACTGCTGTCCTTTCTCAGGTCAGGATCCGAGAAATGCCAGCTCCACTACGCCTGCTTGTTCCTTCCGGATCAAGTGATAACAAAAGTGGAGCGTGTGTGTGTGTGGTCCGTGAGTGAGTGAACCAACTGACCATGATATCTTGTTTCAAAAGAAAACTGACCATGATACAATTCAAAGAAAAAAACTGACCATGATAGGGGAATTCCCGATGATAATCACTTCGACGTCGGTGTTGGGCTTGGGTTCGAGTCCCTTTCGATTCTGGACGAGTGTCATGAGGGAGCTCCTAGTCCTCGGATAGAATCATGGCAGGTGCCATCGCTCAGGTTAAGGGGTCAACGTCTAGCAATCAGCTGCTTTTGGTGCTGTATCTGATGATCTCTGATCCCAGATTAGACTCAGAATGAACAACACGGGTCGGGGTTAGAATACACTTTTCTTTTGCCTCATCCTTTACTTGATGACGAGCTGTCGGCCAGAGGATGGGAGAAAGGCTCTGTATCTCGTACTAGTAGACTGCAACCATCATTACAACGCAATACTACCTCTCTCAGCAAAGAAGGAAATGAATGAATGTACAATGCTGCGGCAAATCCAGGCCCATGCTTCTGTGGGCGGCAAGGAATGTATGGCCGGGAGAAAGAATGACTTGAGCCTTTTGGTTTTTGTTGTGCTGTACTCAGGCTTCGAAAAAGAATTGGGGTCAAGCTGACACCTCCTTTAGAGATCAGCATTCGTCTAGCGATATAGCTTTGGAGGCGTCGAGGTAATTCAGCCGGCAGGTGCCTAAAAGGAACTCTGGGAGCTCTTCTTGTGTGTTGCCCTGCATGAGGAAAGGAAAAAAAGGATGCTTATGATCAGATCCATTCTCAACCTTGAGTCGAACAAGGTTGCTTTTGTGTATAGATACATTCGAATCTGCGACAATTAATATGGAACAGAGGAAAAAATGTGACAAAAGTGGTAAGGTATGCGACAACAATTACCTGTACCAAGAAGGCCATTTCAATCACCAGGTTGTTCAAGTACCCAAGCACAAGGCTCACTACACCTCTTGCCACTGTTGATGAGCCTATATCAACTCCAAGCTGAAAAGGTTTGCATTTCAAGTTGTTCATCAGAGCTTAGTATTGCAATTGTACTGGCAGTAAACATAGTAGTATTCGTCAATTCACAAGCAAAATGTTAGCAGATTATGACTGCAAAAGACCGCTGCAATCTATGTATCCGTTACAGTAGACTGTGATAAACCAACAGTTAGCTTCCATAAAAGTTCAGTCAGATTTTGCTCCATGAAGAAATCTTGAAACAAAATCAGACAAGCAAAAGAAAAAATAATCTTGGCCGAGATTGAAACAATTATTTACTAGCGACTGCACTGTTCAAAGAGAACATAACTTGACGTATACTGCTTCCTGAACACAGTATGTATACAAAATATGGCAGCTATCCACATAAATCGAATCAAAGATGCTGATTCCTAGTGCCATGCATAAGACGTACCTCCAGATAGTTACTTCCACGGAAGTAATTGATTTCTAGTGCTTGACCAATCAAACAAGCTTTCTTGCCCACACTCTGCTTCACAATCCAAGATCCCTGAAATGACATATTCAGAATTTCCAATCATAAACCATCGCAGCTTTCTGTTTAACACGAAAATGGACTTGTAGGAGAAATAGGTACCTTTGAGATATAAGGAATGAGTTTGAATCTCGAATTTCTAAATGTATCATCTCCATTTACAAATGCTTCAAGTAGGGGAACCTTTTCCAGCGGGGTATCCATCATATAATACAAAGCTAAGGTGTACGTGGTAGAACCAGGAACCTGCATATCAATCAGGGTTATAAGAAGACATACGAAGCCTCCATACATATACAAAGCTGAAGAAATCCCACCTGTATATTTACAATGAAGAAAAATTTGTTGCCCCCCTGTGCTGCATATTTCTGCAAGAAATTTGGTGTTGATTTTTTTTTCTTTTCCATTTGAAGGGAATTACAGGCTCCAGTAGAATACCTGGACTAGTCCTCCAGGACGACCAGCGAGATCATCCTCACGCTTATCAGATTTTATCCAGTCAGCACCTACCATTTGCATTTGTGTACTATTTGCTTTTATCTGTCAAAAAATACAGATTATTTCATCATTACAGATCCCAGACTGTCAATGTGTTGACCGAATTAGCGAAACATGACTATCATTGTAACATATACGATCCCTTATATTCTGCAGATCAAAGACTTGCATCCTAGCCTAGTGAATTAGAATAAAAACAGTACTAAGCTACCTTATGACGATCATGCAAATAGGATTCTCCACGGATTAAGAATGTTGTAGGATCTGTCATTGACCAACTAGAAGGTATTGTACAGCTAGAATCCTTCGGAAGAGTATGTCCATAATAACATGGACCATTATCAGCATCCGCAGCTCCCTGTAAATCGACATACCCTCGCTTTTGGACTAAAATATAGGAAAGGAGAAACAAATAATTAGAGCCCAAAAAAATTTAAAAATACTGAAAACTGTACACTGTACATCAGCCGTAGCGCACCTGCAAGATCATGCAACTTTCGTACGAAGACAGCAGCACTGGACAATTTACCATGCCGTTGGTCCTGCCATGTCATTCCAAATATTAGACACATGGAATGTGAAATCGATCATGGAGTTCCCCTGGTTCTCTGAATTGCGCTAACAACATATCACCAACAAACCATTGGCAAGCGTTATCTTTTAAAGTATGAGCAAATTGTGTCATGATATGACTTTGGCACAGAAGAGAAATAATATATTCGCACAATCAAATACTGGCTTGCCAATGGTTTGTCTTTGCAACACATCAGAGAGAAACATTCTCACTTTCTGATGGGAAATATAGAAGTCATAGGACAGGCTAAGGTAAACATGTGACAAGGCAACAGCGACCAACTGAAAAACACTGGCAGTTCTCTGATCAGATTTATCTTTACATTTCAACATCAACACCACAGGGTTAAAGCATACTAATACAGACACAACAATCATTAAACAGTTTTTCTAGTCTAGAGATGAAATGGAAATAAAGGACTATCTTAATCAGTAAGAACGGTAAATCAATTATGTAAGAACCTTCTATCATGCAAACATAAATTCAAGACTCC
Organism: Lolium rigidum; assembly: GCF_022539505.1. Classification (NCBI taxonomy): domain Eukaryota; kingdom Viridiplantae; phylum Streptophyta; class Magnoliopsida; order Poales; family Poaceae; genus Lolium; species Lolium rigidum. Next base: position 127,372,725 of record NC_061511.1, read on the forward strand.
ATATCTAAAGAACTCACCGCAGCATTTGTGCTCTCATCAGAAGACCACATGGCTTCTCTCTGGTCATATTCTGATTCATCTGGGATATCAAAGAACTCATCCGTTCCGTCATTGAGTTGAACAAAGGAACCAGCACTGCTTAATTGCCGGTTGGAACCACCCTGTGATCCTTCTGTTGTGTCCTCAAACCTTTTGCTCTCATTAGCCAACTGCATTTCTATTTTGAGTCGCCCATTTTCACCCTGCTGCAGTCCCATATCCCTCGTCAGCTCACCCGATGAGAACTCAATGCAACCACAGTTTCCATTTTTTGCTCGGAAGAATTCTCGTAGGGCTGGAAACAAATGTAGTTTAGCTTACTGAACACACAGTGGGGGCAAAAATATCAATAACTACAACAAGCAATGATTCCTTGATCTATCACAGAACATGCCTGCTACTCTTCCTAGCATACGTATGGTGATGTATTTTGCGGATGAGGCAAGGAGATAGGACTTCCAGAATTTCCAGTCTATAGCAAGCATATGCTTCACAACTGATTGTCTTCCTTGACTAACTGGTGATATTACATATCCTCCACCTATTATATAAAACCAGATCTTAGTTCATGATAAACAGAAGATAACAATCAGTTTTACTCCTCACAGAGATAACTGAAAAATCAAGCATACATTACTTTTAAGACAGGCACGGATGTAGCCTTTCTCTGGACTGCATCTGTTGTGGAAAACAGAATGGTACAGGATAACTGAAAAAGCATGAGAAGGGTCAGGTCTAGATCATGGCAAGCAGATTATTTATCATTTTCTGTCAACAATAGTACCATAAGTTCCATCATCTTCTCTCCTCCAATACCGTCGAAGTAATAGATCTCTCTTTCTCATTCCCCTGAAAACTAAATATAATATAAACTATTATAACTTAACAATAAAGTGTGCATACAGAAAACAGGCTAGATCCAGCACCAGACCATGGTAGCCAGTCCCCTCTTAATTTCTTGTGGATTATGTCTGAATGACCATCTAGGTGCTCAACCACACGTCCTTCCCTCAAACAGAAGTCCCACCTACAAAAACCCTCACTGGTTGATTGGTGGAAGAAGAAACAAATTCACATAGATGTTAATGTAATAATGCCATGCATTTCGTGACATGACATGCAGAGTTCAAAACATACCTAGAATGATTCCAAAGCAGAAAGAACCAAATAGAACATATTGCTTACAAGTTACAAGACAGTAAGTACCATATGCTTTTGTAATACTTTTTCTTATGACCAGTTTTCCTATTCTGGAGCACTTATGCATTTGTTTGGAGTAGATTTACAAAAAAAGGAAAAACAGAAACTTATTAATAGGGAAACATCTATCTTACTCGGATCTTGATTGACCAAGAGACATTAAAGTCTGGAAGATATCCTCAGTATTCGCATCAACAACACCAACTGCCATTATAGCTGGATGATCATCCCAATACTGGAGAAACAGGAAAAATCAATGTGAGCTCGATAATCCATCAACAAAATATCTTGTTGAGAACATGAAGTACCTTCCCACGTGAGCCACCATCTTTCGCCTCAGTAAACAAACGTAATCCTAAATGCCAGGAAGTCTGAAGTTAGTACTTAGCAGAAAGTTCATTGATAACTTATCTTGCTTGCCCACGCAAATGTGTGGCTAGCTAAGTTTATCGTATTATTTCTCTCGAACACAAACCTATCATATCACAAACTTTGATAACAAAGAAAAATGTGTGCTGTATAAAACAATCGAATTAACAAAGATTCCTCAGAATTGCACTATGGCTTGATCTGGTTTCTCGACTCGTACATCTCTGTAATCTGCTGCGGAACAATTTCAATCTACTCCGCTTTGATGCAGGATGAAAGACATCCAAGAATATTATTTTTTTTGCTACACTATTGTAGCATAATATAAAATTAACATTTTTCTTTTTTATATAGAGAGAAGTGAATTACAAATATTATAACGATCGAGCCGTGTAATGGAAGACAATCAGATCACGCTGACAATCAGATCATGCTGCTCACGGTTACATTGATCAAAACGGTAATTTGGAAGGGATAAAATGTGTAGTTTATGAACCTAAGATATCTGTATTGTACACTGCTGTACTATGCTCTCAAACTATAAAGGATAATCATAACTCACGACTGCTGACATTTCGTTACTTGTAAATTTGTTTATTTGTATGGCTTCACACTCTTATAGTTTTCTGTCGAACTGTGCTATGGTACCACGATAAGATCTGATCTTCACTCATACCTCAAAGAGTTACGTTTTCATCTTATTTCTTCATTTATTATTACTACATATCTGGCATGTTTATTAGAAGAATACAGCTCCTCTGCTTAAGGGCGTGTTCGGCAACCCACTGGCTCCTAGCTTCCCAAAAATCCTCCGCGGAGCAGGCCGAACACGAAAACTCCATGGAGCTGGATTCGAGAAGCTAGTCCGATTTGCTGTGTAAAACTCGGAGCAGCACTTGTGCCAATTCGCGGATCTCCAAAACGCGGAGCAGCTCAAAATTACAAAGATATGCCACCGCCAAGTGGGAAAAAACGCTTCGTGGTTCCCTGCATTCCTTCCTTCCTCCCGACCGACATCTCTTTTCTCCTAATCCCCTTTTCTCTCTCTCGTTGACGCGACCAGGCCACTCCAGATCGAGGCACAGCCCCCGCGCTCTCCGCCTCCAGCAGCGCAACGCCGGCCGCGTCAAGACCTGCTCGTCCACCACCAGCTCCGGCCGTGCCCCAACCTGTTCGTCCACCACCAGCTCCGATGCTCGATGTCCGGCCCGCAAGCTCGGCTCCTCCAGCTGTTCGTCCACCAGCAGCTCGTCCGGCCACCGTGCCCCGACCTGCTCGTCCACCACCAACTCCGGCCGCGCCCCGACCTGTTCGTCCACTCCAGCAGCGCAACGCCGGCTGCGCCCCGACCTGCTCGTCCACCACCAGCTCCACCACGATTTGGTCTGGGAGCAGAGGAACCGACCCTCTCCAACAGTGGAAAGGGGAGGGGACGCGGAATCATGGCTACCGGTGTGAGCCTGCAGATTTGCCTGCGTAGGTGGAGAATTGGAAAGATGTGTGGAAGAAGATCCTGACAAGAAGGGTCCCGCTCGTCAGCGGCTGCTGTTGGTTGGGCTGGAAGATTTACATGGAGCTGAACCGAACCGAACGTTCACCGCTCCACCTGCGACGCTGGAGTTGCTGGGAGAAGCTGGATCGACGGATTTTGGAGAAGCTGGGCCATTTCCGAACACGCCCTAAGAAACTTGTGCTGAGACTATCTGAAAATCCAAGTGCACATCTAGAGGAAATAAAAAATGTTCCATTTTGATACCTGTTAGCATCCTGCTTTCTCAATTCACCCCCAAACGAGAAAGACTTGGCCTACTGGCTAGTACATTTGATGGTGTACTAGGCAGCCAGAGTTCGAGCCTCACCACTACCTTAATTAAAAATGATGGGGGTTCCTCCCCCTGTTGGTTTGTCTTTTTTTTTCAATTCACCCCAAAATCTGACACAAGGCATCTCTTTTTATTAAAAGATCAAAGATGGAAAGTGCACTCAATCATCTTTCAATCCTCCGCCCCTAACAAGTAGGACACCTGTGCTACGCTTTGGAACCTAAAACGATGTCAAATATAGTTTACCCAAGTTATATGTCAAGTTAATTCACTTCGATGGTTTAATTTATCGGGGACGGCAGACGAGACAGTAGCTTGCTCCTATTCTCGTAGGTTTGTATGGTCGCACTTGTGAGGTTGAGGCGAGGAAGAGTAAACCGATGACTACCAAGTCAAATCTTTATAAGTAGGAATGATTATATTTTACAATGAATTTCCCCTACATTTAAACTAATCCATCTTAATCTTCCCCAATGGAAGTTAACCAAACAACCTATAATTTTCTAAACTATTTCCCCTATATATCCTTTGATAAGTACAGGATGAATGACCCACACCATGTACAACTGCAGTGATCTTGGGCTGCCTTCCCGGTGCATCTACTCTCTACCTGTCTGTTGTCTTGGCCAGGTGCTTCAGTCTTTATGTATTACAGGGTCACACGTACAATGAACTCTAGTGTTTATTATACCATCACATAGTTGCAAAAGTTATAAAGCTAGCGTTCGTCTAAATTTGCTGGTACTGTTAAATCTACACCATTACAATCTGGGCAAACCATACCGAGGAGTGTAAATTCCTCTCCTTTTTACTAGATTAGTGTGCTCAAGTGGACATGCATGTTCTTAAGAACCATATGAAATACTTTTGCTGTTAAATTTGGCTATGTACAGACTACAAGTAAATGTGCATACACCAGTGAGATATGGAGCAAACATGGTAGCTCCTTTTAAGCTTATTTTAATCATATAATAGAGAAGGGAAGAAAAATCATATACTTACCGTTTGTGCAGCCAAATATTGTCCATGCGGAAGGTGCAACAACATCAGATGCCATAGGATCGTTATTAGCAGACGACAATGCAGTCCAATCTGCTAAAATTTTCACACAAAACAAAAAAAGGGGGCTGAAATGACACTACAGAGCACGGAAGAGATTTATTATTTCTATGACAAAATTCAGGCGACAAAAATAGAGTTCTAAAATTTAGTTAGATACTAAGTTGTATAACAATATAACTTGTCCATCACAAAGTATAAGAACACAATACTTACCAATTGAGTGCATGCGGCTACTGCGGCGGCTTAATCTGCAATGATGTAATAGCAAATTAGCCAAAAGACGTGGATATCATCTTTAAAAAAGATCAGCGAAAATGGTATATATATAATAAAATTTCTAGCCAAAAACTGGAAAGAACAAAGCATGGAGCATTATAACTGCAAAGACCAGCAGTAAAATTCAGATCAAAACATACGTGTATAACCACACAAGTAATACATGAAGGCACGTTTTGACATTCGATAACATTTTTATAAAAATATGATCATGATAAACTATGACAATCACGAGTAATTGAGAATTTTCTAAGATGCACAATTAGGTAAACGTTAAATTCAGGCATGGGCACTTGCATGTTCATCTCCTTTTCCCATCAGTTATAGCTAGACATTTCCTTTAGCTCTACAACCTTGAAACAAGTGTAGCATAAGGGCATGTACAATGCAAGGTGCTTCGAAAAATAAACCTGTTTTTGCTTAAGAGCACTAGTGCTTATACAAGGCAGATGCTTAACTAGGAATCTCTCCTATAAAAATAAGCAAGGCTGCTTACGATGTTCGGTTGCCACACCTAGGGCGACATAGGGGCAACCCTAGCCGCCACAACCTAGTGCCGACGCCTGCTCCCTCCTCTTCTGCGCCACCATCGACCGCGGCAGGCAGTTTCTCGTGGCGGCATCAGAGGTCCTCGGCGGTGGACTTGATCATCGGCGCACGGCTGGGCTTTTCCCCAGGCGTACGGCGGCGGGGCAGGCAAGTTGTGGTGGTGTACCTTGGTCGTCCTCCCGCGGGGCGGCCAATGGCGGTGGCAAGCTGGCAATCCAGTCGGCTACAAGATTGTGGAGGTGAGGCTGCCGGTGAAAACCGGGCTTCGACTTCAGTCATGGCGGACGATGGCTTATGGAAGGCCTCGTCGTTGCAGTCTGCCTCTCCTCTCTTGGGTTGGTCCAGGGGAAACCCTAGATCTGGGTGTCCTGGACAGGACGATGCAACGCTCTAGTGCCCTTCTCCCTCCTGGGGGCATCGTCTTGGAGCAGGTGCTTGCAGGAGGAATCAGGAGGCAGAGCGGTGAATCTACCACAGTGAGGGCAGCAGGTCTCGGTGGAGTGGCGCAGCAGGGTCTCTGTGATGGAAGCATGTTGGTAGACGTGCACGGGTTGGTGGTGCTGTCTTGCGTCAAGGAGGGAGGTGCAACAACGTCAAGGCGGCATCGACTGCAGGCCTACAAAGGTCCATGTGTTGATCCCTTCTAAAGATCGGCCAGTGAAAAACGGCGGCAGCAGCTTCTAGAGCATGTGCATGTGGTGCGGGCTAAGGGTCTGCTGGACCGGTTTGTGCTCCCGGCTCACCGTTGGGAGGCTTGGTGAGGCCTCCGGATTAGATGGTATGCGTCGGTGTGAGGTCGGGGCACATGGCCTCGATCATGGCCACCCCCACCATCAAGCTTGTAGGTGTAACGACAGAGGTCGCCATGAAGGTGGCTTTGGGTTGATCATGTATTCGTTTTTTTCAGGCTTTGTTGAATACTATAATAATAATAAAAGTTGTGTTCATCATTTTGATAGAGAGGCCAGGGGTTTCAACCTCCTTTTTGAAAAGAACATAAAAATGTTCGGTTTATGTTTATAAGCACTTTTTTAAGCCCCTTGCATTGTACATGGCCTAAGCGGTATGGCAGTAACCATATGTTGCAATCCAGTACAAGATCCATGGCATTCAGTTCCAACATACCACACGGCTTATCTTCAGATAGGAACATGAAATTTCGAACTTGCACAAAATAGGGTGACTATAGATAATAGGATACAAGTGTATCAATGTTTGCTAGCTAGCTCAAACATCTGATAGACCCAGTAAATTCTGTGTGTCATTTTCATTGACAAAGTCAAGTTTCTGATTAAAGAAAAAGGTACAGCCAATGGGAAAATGGGGTATACTGAAGTAGAAAAACTAATTGTTTGAACATTAATCAATAGGAAACCAAAGCATGCATAGATTTATGCTGCACATTTTACCTGAAAGCCTGCCATCTTCGATGTGAACAAGCAACAACATGCTCATCATTTCTAGGAGACTGCTCTCAGCAAAGAAATCAAGTTAATATTTTTGCGAACATAACGACAATGGAAAGTTGAAACAATAAAAGAAGAAAAACACCGACCTTTAGGGCAGACTCCATTAAGCACCTGATCCACCTAGCTGCTTCTTCTGAGCTTCTAGCACCCAGCTGCAAAGTATCAGTCAATCAGAATAATCTTTGTATCACAAACCAAAGAAGAAAGAATTAGCTCCAGTGCAAGACATGTGACATGACATTTAACACCAATGCTTACCTTCAGCTCATCATAGTGGTTAGAAGCATTGTACAGTGTGAATATGTAAAAAACCTGTCAACAAAATGATGACAAATAGGCTCAATATATTATTTACATAATTGTAAGTATATAAATGTAATAAAATACATACCAAATAAATGAACTTACACTTCTATGAACACTTTCTCTCCCATTGTCTGTAACGCGTATACAAGAGTCAATTATTGCACTTCTAACAGGATCCTGTACCCAAAAAGGAAAAAACAAAACAAGAAAAACAGTGTCATGTTTCAAAACAACATAGAAGCGGAGTAACCAAAGTTTGCGGCAAAAATGAGGGCAAAATTTAGTACTTAGACTACTTTTCAAATGCAATTCAGAACATAGAATAGCTTATGCATCATGAAAACCAAGCGCTGGCTTGAGGTCACAGTGGTGACCTCGCCCACCCGGGTTCGAGTCGCAGGTGCGACTGAATTAAACAGGTGCTATCCACAGCATATAAATCTGCTGGAGAGGTCTCATCTTCTGCCTAATGCCGGAGAGCCAAGGGAAGGATCCGTCCCCCTTTGGTCAACGTTTATAGTTTATGCATCATCAATATGCCATTCAAGTTCAAAATCCCCTCCAATGATCAACGTGCTTTCATTGTTAAGCACAACTTGGTCATATAACAAACTATTCCATCCATATCACAAACAGATGACGTTTTGGACATGTCTTAAGTGAAAGCTTGATTTATAACTTTGATTATATATATTGTTACGAATATTTGCGATATGGAATGAGTACATACCGTTTTTGCTCATAACTGGTATCAGCATTAAATAACAAACAATTTAACTGAGAGGCGACATATGCCGCAAGCCAGGCAAACAGACCAACCACCATAGCTTAATTGGGCATCACCACCCCGAAATACCATCCTTCTATGCTCTCATTTGATAGAAATAGAAGCAGCCACTACAAAGCTGGTCAGGTGACGCAATCTTAGCTTGTAGATCCAGGAAACAACTCTTTGGCTCAAAGCTACCCTACCCTTATTTCTTGCACAGTGCGGCACAGGCTCCCGCAATCCTTCCGTCCTGTCTCGGCAAAACATTGATCCAAAAGAGAGCTTCGAAGTAAGCTTAACACAGCGACATGCCATACTAAGAGAATCATCGCTAATATCGCACCCGGATTAGGTGTGGCATCCTATTAAACCAAGGTAGTACACGCAACTGTTACGTGTTAACCCAGGCTAGTACACGTAGCTGTTAAGTAAAATCCGAACATTCTGAGCAACAATAGTACTACTCCCAACAGTAATCATGCGACTCCGCGGCACGCGCAAAGCATTTATCATTTATCTCACCTACCGGCCGTTAAAATAATAACAGAAGCCAAGTCCCTCCGGAATAATTCCACCTAGGAGGATGCTAGTACTTGCTAGTAGCAGCGTTGAAGGCGAATCCGGCTGAGAGGATCCTCTGAGCACGGCGCGTATCACCGTAGTAACAAAATCGCCAATCAAATTTCTCCGAGCGGCAGAGGCGCCCTAGGATCGCGCAGAACCCCGAAAATGTCGCCGAAATTCCCCCGAAAAAAAACGCGAGCCGGGAGCAGAGGACGGGCGGGGGGGAGGAGCAAGGTACCTCGAGCGTGGCGCCGGAGGTGGAAGGCGGCGGGGCGGCCTTGAAGCAGCGTAGCGCAGAGTCCTCGAGGACGAAGTACCTCTTGCGGGAGGTCTGCAGGCCGAGGCGGTTGGATCGGATCAGGTAGAGCCACCCCTCCATCCGGCCCTCCTCCGCCGCGCACCCCGCGGCGGCGCCGGCCTCCGCCACGACGACCGGGTCCGGCCCTCCCATTGATTGGCCTCCGCCTCCGCCTCCGCTCCGGCGCAGGAATTTGGGTTCCGTTTCGTCGGTCGGCGGCCGGCGAATCTCCTTTGCGTTGTGGTGGGCGCAAAGTTTTTAAACTCGGGGCTTGTTCATCTCATCTGGTGCCGGTGGCTTGTAGCCTCGGGTCTCTCTCTCTCTCTCGCCTTTCCGCTTTTGTCCTGTTTTGTTCGTTGGTTGCAGTGGAATTGAATTTTGACGCAGAGACAGAGAGAGAACGCCGTGTGGGTCCTGCTCCGGGGTGGGCCCGGAGGTAGTATTATATTGGCCGTCGTGGATGAGCTGTACTACTTCCGGTGCAGCGGCTGCCTGGTGGTGAGCGGGTAGTTGAGATTTGGTTCTCGCTCTCTTTGATTGTGTGACGGAGGGAGATAGTGAAAGAGAGCAAGACCAATGCCAATATCCCATTTGTAATTTTGAACATTTTTTATTTGAATTTTTTGATCAAAGTTTAAATTAGAAATCCCCAAATGAACTACCAGTAGTATAGTGGTGGGGTCCCACTTAATATCTTAGCCAAGGGGCAAAGGCAACATTTTACATTCGAAGAGCATTTCCTAAAACTCAGTGCCAGTGCTATGGTATCCGTCGGTTTCTATCGGAGCAGATCCGGTAAATTCGTACCGTAGACTTTTATGATACGAATTTACCGGGCGGAACCTACGCTACCATACCTTAAAATGTATGCAATTACAAATAGATATCAACGACAATAGTTTCTAAGTTTACAGCACAAAAGTATACGCAATCATAGAATAAGTAGCAATCCTGTGTGGCTCGTCTGGTTGTCAAAATCCAACGTGGCATCGTTTGTGGAATGAGTTCGACACTCCTAGCCACTGTTCGGAGGTCGGTTAGGTGGCATTTTTGTGCCCAACGCTCTAGTAGCCTTAATAACGTTCTAAGGGCATCTCTACCGACCCGATTGATTTTGACACCAAATATGCCCATTTTGCCTCATTTTGGTTGGGTTGTGGATACTTGCACCTTTATCCGTTTGGGTCGGGGGATAGCCCCATCGGTCATACCTATTTGGTCTAGGCTGCCCATTTTGACTTATGTCTTCCCCTATTTTCAACTCAAATGGCTCATATGTATTAAAAAAACATAATGCTGAAATTAAATAAATTTAAGTAGTGTGCATACAAATTACATAATTCACATGCATAGTTTACCATTAAACAAATAAACTCAGATGGGATGATTACTCCTTGTGGTCTACCAATGCCTGATGGTCGATCAAATTCGTCTTAAAAAGATCTTGAATGTGGCGATCACGGAGCTCAGTGTGAATATGGAGGAACTCCTCAAACATAGAAGCTCCAAGCTCTGGCTTAATCAACTCGTTCTAAAATTTCCATTCTTGGTCATGGAGGCATTCATCATCACGCTCTTGCTCAGCAATCATGGTGTGCCTGATCACACAAGTGATCATCACCTCCCACATGGTCTCAAGGTTTCATGTTGTAACAGAGTGACGAACAATAGCCCACCGAGACTAGAGCACGTCAAATGTCCTCTCCACAGCTTTCCTTTAAGCCTCTTGATGTTTGGAAAACCTCTTCTTCGGTTGCAGGCTCGCGGGTGGTCTTCAGAAGTGTGGCCATGTAAGGATAGATACAATCAGCTAGATAATATGGCTTGTCATGTGCATTTGCCGTTGATCTTATAGTGAACTAGTGGAGCATTGCCTTCTACAAGTCTGGAGAATACCGGAGACCGTTGGAGCACGTTGATGTCATTGTGGACACGGCAACGCCAAAGAAAGAGTGCAAAATTCATAGTTTTTGTGATGCAACAGCCTCAAGAATCGCAGTGCATCCCTCAGCATGCCCACTAAAATGCCCCTACCATGCAAACAAGCAGTTCTTCCACTCCCGATGCATGCAATCTATGTTTTCGATCATCCTCGGAGACCCCCTTGCCTCGTTGATGGACAAGATTCAGGCACTGTTGGCAACATTTGGTTGTCTCAAGTAAACCTCGTCAAATACCGCAATCATGGCTTTGCAGAACTTGCAAATCGCGTCAAGGAATGTGGTCTCACTCATCTGCAAGCACTCATCATTGAGATCTCCAAACACTCCATATGAAAGCATGCAAATAGTTGATGAACACTTTTGTAAGAGGTGAAGCCTAGCTTACCCGTGGCATTGGACTTGCATCCGAAGTAGGGGGCCGTAGTCCCTCACGCCTCGTAGAATAGCCAACAACAATTCTCTTGACATGCGATAGCGGTGCCGGAATAGGTGCTCTGGAAAGACCGGATTGGTCGGGTGGAAAGTAATCCTTGAAGATCATGTAGTGGCCCCGCTTGATATTGGCCTTGTGTGGCTTCATCGAGCTCCTGTGCACAACGTATGACTCTCGGTGTGCTCATAGATGAGGGAGGCCGCATCAGTCATGAGGTCGGAGGAGGTGTCCGAGTCCTCATCGTCCGCGAGGTGTCGACCACGTTCTGCTAGAAGAACTAAATCGTCTTGCTCAGGTCCATCTACGCTCAACATTGATGGATCAATGGCGAATATCATACACGCAAATGGCCGGCAAATGGTCCAGGTTTTGTACCTTAAACTCGGCCGCACAAATGGCTGAACAGTTGCTGGGTTTCGATGCCGGTGGGTGGGTACGAGCCGACAGGCGGTTCGCAGGGACCTGACCCATTGGCGGCAAGTGCCCGCGAGAACGTCGACACGGTTCCCGGACTCCGGCGAGCAGCGGCCCCAACAGACGATGTCGACAATGGCGAGGGGTAGGACAAGCAGCGGCAGGGTTTTGTTGCGGAGGGAGGGAGTGAGTTGGTGTTTGCTGGCTTGTGTGCCATTGCCGGGCGAACCCTAGAGAAAGAGGAGGAGAACATGGGCGGACACGCTTGCTTCCACGCCAACTCATTGCCAACCCAAATCTGAACCATGAATAGGTCGGCTAGAAGAGGTTGATCAATTTGCGTCGAGCCGCTGGGTCAGAGTTTTGCCCTCTCCATGTCCGTGCGGACATCGGTCCGTTTGTGTCACACATAGTGACGACATGTACTGTCCGTGCGCGCGTTTGTTGCTGTGGTGTGCGCGTCTCTGTTGGACGAAAATGAGACGAAAGGTGGAAGAAAGAGGTGGTGGCAAAGAGGTGGATGACTGGATGTGGTCTCAATTTCATGTTGTCTCGCTCTCATGTCTCACCTGGCATGACATGGCTGATGAGGATGTTTCCAGGAGACTTTATAATACTGTACCACAAACAGATGAGATGCGATTGTTCAGCCCAAGAAAAGGGTTAGAGAAAGCAAGACTCATCACGATCACGGTCATGTCTCGCTCCACTTGAAATGTCAAATGCGCCGTGCTTTAGCTTACTAGTAGGAACATAATTTGGGCTCCAGGGATGCTTGTACTACCTTCCCTGCCTGCCCTTCCATAATTGGATGTCCTCTCTCTGTCTCTATGACGGTTGCATGCATCATGTCACCCGCAGGGAAAGTGCGGCCGAGTTGTCCCCGTCGTCGGCCTGTTCGGGCAGCCGGCGAGCCGCAGAGCAAACACGTCATGGAAACAAGTCAGGGCTACATTTCAAACTTCCTCAGTTTGAAATATAGGGACGTGTGGTGCAGTCGTACTATACAACTCTGAATGGTAGGCATATGTGGGGACGTGGGTTCTCTACAACTGGACTCGGCGTAGATGCGCTCTGAAATCCCGGACAACAGCCACACTTTTATAATCCAGTTTGATGAGAATAATCAGGAGATAGGTAGGCTGGTTTGGAATGTTGCGCTTTTCTAAACGCACCGCTCCAGCGTACTACACATAAAATATACAGCAAAGAACCTTTTAAGAATATAATTTACAGCAAATAAGGAAAATCATGAAAAAGCAAAGAGAAAAGTCCCTGCCTCGGACACCCACCATGGAATAAGTTTCCTTCGGTAGTATACTCCGAACTGATAGCAACACTAATATTTTAAGGCCCAGTTGTTAGAGCAAAGGGGATGCTCCAATGATCAGGCACGGAAGAAACAATAGTTATGATTAACCTTTTGTATTGGCGCAGCTAGGGTTTAAGAAACCCGTCAAAAAAAAGAAACCCGTCAGCAGGAGCACGGTTTGAATGACTACGATGGACATGGACAATGACTTGGTTTGACCAACATACCAGATTTCAGGAAGTATAATGTAGTCCTGGATTAACTGCAAAAACTAGTTACTAACAAAATGCACAAAACGAGTAACACGAGTAAAATTTACTAAACTTCGGGTGCGCTCGCAAAGGCCACTCTACTATCAAAATGTCCATTCTAAGTCACTAAGGTCAGCAAAGTGATACTTAATCGTGCAAATCAGGCCATGGGAGCCAAACTAAGAGTCTAAGACTGTCACCCTGGCCGGAGCTCCTTGCCATCTCCCATATATAGGAGCTCATCGGATCTTGCGGATAGTAGTCCGCCTTTTCATATATTTGTTCAAGCCAAAAGAAAGACAAACACTAGTAGAAAAACCCCCCTTTAGTACCGGTTCCAAAGGGCCTTTAGTACCGGTTTTGGAACCGGTACTAATTATCCGGTACTAAAAGCCTCTCACCTTTAGTACCGGTTCCTTACGAACCGGTACTAAAGGTGCCTCCACGTGGGCACGGAGGAACCCGTGGGGCTGGAGACCTTTGGTACCGGTTCGTGCGAACCGGTATTAAAGCCTATTTCGTTTATTTTTTTTTTATTTTTTCTAATTATTTTTCACACCCTTTTTTTCACGGCCTTTTTTTTTTATTTTTTTCAGAATTAATAGTATTTCCGTTAGTCTCTAACTACACTTAATCTCTAGTCAAATTACTTACCCGTAGTCAAACTTCCCGGTCGGTCACCCATCCTCACACTACTCCCGCACTAGCACGCTTAACTTCCAAGTTCCATCCCGTTCCACTTCCAAGTGCTTCGCGCGCATGTATGTGATAGTAGTATCATATCAATCCTATTAACATGTTGGTCGATGTCACACTTTTTATCGTTTGAATTCCAAATAATTCTTTTAATAAACAAAAGTAATGATGTAATAATAATGTTGAATAAATAAATAAAATTAACTTTTTTAATTTTTATTATTTTTAATTATTTTTAAAAAAATTAATATTTTTTGCAAAACCTAAAACTTGAAATAATTTGATAAATGTAATAGTAATATGTTAGGACTCAAAAAATCTTATAATTAATATTTTTATTTAAAAAAAAAATAAAAATATATAAAATTATAAATTTCTGGAAAAAAAAACTAAAATCTTCCTGCTTTCATATTTTCATTTGGAATTTTGAAACTAAAAATTGGCTAACCGGGTGAAATCGGATGTAACTTTTTCCCAGGATTTTTTTGATATATTATACATTTTTTTTCGACGTCGTATGCAAAAGTTATTGCGGTTTTACCATTTTTCAAAACTTTTTTGCAAAAAAAGTGAAAATTCAAATTTGTTAATTTTCCCTAATAGTAGGTTGCATAACATACAAGAATCTGAAAACATTTTATTTTTTGAATTTTCTATCATTTTCTTTTCTATTTTACAGTGTAAAAAAAGGCGATCCACGGGGGGGGGGGGGGGGGGGAGCTGCGTGGGGGAGCAGAAAAACCTTTAGTACCGTTTCGTGTCGAAAAACCCTTTAGTACCGGTTCGTGTCACGAACCGGTATTAAAGGTCCTTACGAACCGGTACTAAAGGTCTGGACAGTGCAACCGGTACTAATGCACCCTTTAGTACCGGTTCGTAAGGGAACCGGTATTTATGGCTTAGATGGATGAGAGGTTTTCTACTAGTGAAAAGGAATAGGGAAGATGATTTACGGGGTATGGTTGGAGTGTCTGAAAACAATAATAGCTCCTTAAAATAGGAAGCCCACCTAAGGAATAGGGAAGATGATTTTCGTCGCTGCAGTTTCTTAATGCATGTGTTTAAGTCGGTACCTACCCATGCAAAAGAAGAAATTTAAATACGTTGAACAGCTGACGCTCAAATTTCTCTTTTGATTCTCCTCCCAGTTCACCTAGATTATGACAACCACAATTGGCCCTATCTATTATAATATCTTAAGAAGAATCCAAAGTCACAGCTAAACACATTTGATATTTTCTCTTGTGATGCATCTGGACTGGAGTGAATCAATGTATGTCAGCGTAGTAGATATTTTGCTTCAATTTGTTTCTTGAGGGTGTCGGCATCATAGATTGGCAACCATATACGACGCCGTCGTACTCAATCAATCTGCACATTTAGGTCTCCTTTGATTTATAGGATTTGCAAAAGAATTGTGTAAGATTTGGATCCTATGAATTTTTTTAGGATACAAGTTGTTTGATTCATAGGAACACATCCAATATATAGGAATCTTTGTAATGCAAATCTTATAGGAAAAAAGCATTAGGTCATATCGCATGAAAAAAATTCCTTTGCAACAGGCAAATGCACTTCATCTTTCCATAGGATTTAAATGTGCATGACATTCCGACCCTATCATTTTCATATTTCTATGTTTCTCCTATCATGTGAATCAAACGAGCCCTTAGAATAGAGATAAGCCAGCAGAGTGAGGCCGTTGTTAGACAGATTAATATGTTTGGTCCAGTCAAATTATATGGCAGGAGTTGGTTCAGAAAACAGATGATGGGCGAAGTAGGTATAGTTAGGAAATCATATTGTTTGAATATGTACTATTATTTCATAATTATAAGTTGTTGCAATACCTGCAATTTGTATGGTTTTACTTTTGTTCATAATACAACATAATTCACTTTATTTCTAAATCTAGGCGTCTCTCAAGTCATACAGGCAACAAACCTTGCATGACTCCCAATCTCACCAGGATCGTGTATTGAGACAAAAATATCCGGAGGTAAACTGAGTTTAGGAACCTCAATGCTTTTTTTAAAAGAAAAGGCAAAAGGTTTGCCTTATTTCATTAACAAAGAAGAAGCTTGGGAACCAAGTTTTAGTTTAGTGTTACAACCACACCGAGGGTCAAAAGGTTTACTCTCCCGCAATAAAAGTACACAAATGCTTAGCACCAGCAAGAACCCAAGTCCTAGCTTCCGACTTGATACGATCGAAGATGATGGTTGGCATGGTGTTGACATGCATGAAGGGTCTTGCATTTAGTTCGTTCCAAATTTTCCACGAAACCAACATGAGAGTGCAGCCATAGCTTTCCTCCTTCCCCCATGAGAGAGCACGATGGAGGTCCAGCAGAGCTCTGACATTGTCAAACCCACTCGAGGAAGAGGGCTCAAAGTAGTGTATGTGAAGCCAATCCTTGACCATCTTCCAAAGCCGCATAGAGAAGAGACACTTGAAGAGAAGGTGGGAGGCCGTCTCGCCGTGACTTTGGCAAATGAAATTTGAGGTTTGAGTTTAGAAATATCTGGAGGTACTGAGATTTTATATTGGGTTTTGAAAGAAAAAACTGTGGAAATTTGCAAAGGATCATTTTCCTCTTCTTTCCAAGTGTGTCCTTCTTCATAATAAGACATAACTATGACTAACGAAGTTAAAAATAAATTTCATGGTAAACATTTTTCTAACTTGAGAGTTACCAAAGGCATGCTCCACTTATCGTTTTCATGATCACTATTTATAAGGTGAAGTAAAATCTGCAACCTTTGCAATAATGGTCAGTTCCCTACTGCCGCCATTTCCCAAAGAGCCTACTTCTAATTTCCTGATAAAGTCAAACTATCTTACAGTTTAACCAAGTTTATACAAAAATGCAATACTATTTATAAAACAAAATAGGTATATCGTGAAAATATTTCTCGTCACGAATCTAATGATACTAATTTGGTGGCACAAATATCAGTGTTCTTTTGTATAAAGTTGATCAAACTTAAAAATATTTGAATTTCCCAAAAAGCTAGAAGTACGCTCTTTGTGGGATGTACTTTCAGACGTCCGATGCATGTCAAGCCGTGTGAACGTGTATTGCTTTATTTTTTCTCATGCTGCAAGAAGTATTAAGAGCATCTCCAATATGTGATGTAAAATAGTGTCAGTACTCTAAAAAAAATTTTAAGGCATTTGAGGCCAAAAGAACGTGCTCCAACACATGTCCTATATCTACTTGGTGTTGGAAAAAAAAATTAGGGGAAGCCGCATATTTTACCTATCCTACTGCACATATAAGGCACCAAGTGACTGCCCTAAAGCAATAGCGTTCCCGAACCTTCATCCACCTACCCGTCGCTGCCCCCTGCCCTCTCCTCCAACCAATGTTGGCGACTAGATTGGGCCAAAATCACGCCACCGCCGATCGACTTGTGGTCTCCCGTTTAGCCTAGGTTGGCCACCCTTTCCCGTTGCTCCGGATTACCACCCCCGGCCCGCCTCCTAGCTGATTCAAAATCCGTCGCCACACATGCCTCCACCACCACAAGAACCACTTCTTCTACGCCTCCGAGTAGCTCGTTCACCGCACCACCGCCGTATGCAGCACCCGCCTGGTCGTGGTCGGCACCCCCATCGGAAAGTTCAACCACGGCGGCACCTTCCACCTCATCGTCCACACCGTCGACATCCTCGCCACCGGCACACGCCGTTAGGTCCGGCTCAAGCCTGACACTGATCGCTCCTTCCTCTTCTGCAACTGGGTGCCCACATCTACCCTCGCGTGAATCACCGACTGCATATGGCATTTTGATGAGATAATATGGTTGCCAATTTATTCAATATCAATGCTAGTTAGTCTTTTACTCACTTGTGAGTACACAAAATGGGGATGTTTGGATCATAACAATTGTTTAGTTTGTTCCAGATTAATTTGAGACGAGTTTCATATTTATTTATTTGCATATAGGTGTGCAATTGTATAGATGTGCCCCTATTTACATCATCTTCTACGAGATCGTGTACCCTAAATACATTATTTGGTATCATAGAAACTGTTTTGGAACCCTATAACCTTATTTTATGTGCCTATAACTTTTTATGTGTGCTTTATTTTACATCATCTATTAGAGATGCTCTAAAGCAATCATCTTATGTGTTGGCCCCACTCCTCCACTAGTCACACAAGACTGTCATTTTGCACATGTCATACAAAGTCAAACATGTCTTTGAGATTTTATTGATCAAATGGGTTGTAGTTTAATTAATTAGAAAGGCCACTACCCATCATGAATCTAACGATACTAATTTGGTGGCATAAATACTGATGTTCTTTTGTATAATTATGGTCAAACTGAAAAAATGTTTAACTTTCTCAGAAAATCTGGAAGTACACCCCTTTATGGGATAGAGAGAGTAATTGTCTTGTTGTGAATTATCCAAAAACCTTCTAAGGGCTTCTTGTTGCCACTTCTCCATTAGTCACATGAGACTAAGGGCTTCTTTGATTCGTAGGATATAAAAAACGTAGGAATAGGAAAATTGCAGGATTGCAATGTCATGCCAACCTCAACCCTACAAGAATTCATATGAACCAAATTTGTTTGACTCCACCGGATACGTAAAGGATTAAATAAAGGTATGGGTTAATGTTTGATTTTCTATGGAACCTAGTGCAAAGAATTTATTACAAAATTCCCCATGGAAATCAATCCTACAAATTAAACAACCATCGCATGAAAATTTCTTATTGGATTTAATCCTATAATTTTTATATACAAGTCCATTGAAAATTTCCTATTGGACAGTTTTCCTGATTTTGATAGCTTAGAATATATAGTTTACCCAATTTTACTTTTAGATTTGATTGACGAAATGTAGAGTTGTAGCAATGGGAAGCAAAGAAGTGAAAATGGACATTTTCCTTTAAGCACGTGCAAAACATTGCCATGTTTGTACCTCTTTCAGTACACGATTTGTAAGTGTTTGGCTTGAAACATCTATACTTTTTTTTGCGAAAATTCTTCCAAATTCTTCTTGAAAGAATTAAAAGGTTTCTTTGGATTTTCTATATACTGAAACCGTTGGCTATATAGATGCAAGTGACCCATCATTAGAATACCCTCTACTCCCTCTTTAGTCAACAAAAAAACTAATTTAATGATATCACGAAAAAAGTTTAATTCACTTTTTAGACAAAGAGGCTAAAAAGGTACCTAATGGTGAACCACTTGTATTACTAGTTGCCTAGTTGGCTACATGTAACGTGTCATTGACGGATTGACCAATGCGTGCCAGAAGTGTGGCACCGACCGTTCAAGGAGCTGCTGCTTGTTGGCTCAAAATTGGCTGCCATGGAACATGCTTGCACGTAGTTCGTTTTATAGGTTCGTGTCGATCGCACCGCAATGGCACGTAATTGACAACGACTAGACGTCAAATCGTCAATCTAGGATGATCCACTGGCCAGCATCTGTGCCTGCGTGGCCATGTGATAGGAGGATCTGTCTTCCGGCGCGGTGTCTCCCCTCATTTCAGCACTATTCATAATGATCTTGTTGGAAAACTTGGCCGCCGTGGAAGGCCCATCTTAGTGCACCCACGCGCAATATATAGACCTGGGCCAGTTTGCATTTTCGGGCTTTTTTCATTACGTTGTCTGTTCTTTTTTCTTTTGTTTTTTCTTGTTTGTTTTTCAGTTTATTTTTTCAGATTTAAAAATTGTTATGATATAAAAATATTAAAATTCAAATTTTTTTTTTTGAAACTTGTTCAAAATTGAAAATAATTTAGGTTTCGATTTTTCTCCAAATATTCTAACTTTGTTCACAATAAAAAATGTTCATATTAAAAAAAATTAAATTTTAAAATGTTCATAATTCAAAATTTTATTTACATTTCAATTTTATTTATTTTTTATTTTTAAAATATTCAAATTTGAAAAAATTACAGTTTAATTTTTCAAATTGAAAAATATTCTAATTAAAAAATGTTCAAATTTCGGGAAATGTTCGTACATTTTTTCTGGAAACCCAAAAACCAGGTTGGAACCTGGAAAACCAACCAAAAAAAACAGACGAAACCTGATTAAACCTACATAAAAGCTACCCCCCATAAATATATGGGTCTGACCCAAAAAATACAATACCAGCACCGCACAGGTCCCCCCTCTCCCCCCGCCCCGTGCAAAAAAAAAAGAGGCTAAGTCAATTTGCACTTTAATCTTAAGTTGGTCTTATTCTTCTATCCCTTTATATTTATATAAGATGCTTCAAAAATTATATATACCAATTGTCAGAAAGATTAAGAGTTTATTCATATTTTCTTCGTGTCAATATTACTTCACGCTTCGGTATATCTTTACTGTTTGTCCAATTCATCTATACTCTTGAGACCGGCTAGCCGGCCGGGTTGCACAACATATCTAATGGATAGCCACTAGGAAAGGGTAAAGATAGTTACCTTGGTGGTGGCCTTGTTTGTGATTGAACCAACACAACTGCAAGGTGGATCCCATGCACAAACAGACGAGTTCATTATCAGATTTTGATGTTGGCGGCGGCCGTATTGTCAGTGAAAACGGTATTTTAGACCGAATTATAAAAGAACAGAAAAATAGCAGATTAAGCATTGCTTCTCCAAGTTACGTTGGGGTTCGATCCAGTGGCGGACCTAAAACAAAGTCCGACTGGGGACGTATCATTTGAGTGGGGGCAGTTCTTCACTAATTTTGCAGAATTTCAGTAACTTTCCTTCAAACTATGACAAATAGTGAAGGAATTCAAAAATCTGAGTGAGGGCATATGCCCCCACTCGGATATACCTGGGTCCGCCCTTGGTTCGATCGACGAGCTAGTGTAACACTCGTAGAAGATCTGCAGCGGAATCTAGAAAATAATCGTGATTCCAGATCCCACACATGAGCATTACTCCGTTCCTCCGTCACAACAAGAGCAGAGCACGCGGGAGTTGCAGCGGTTGCTTGTGCCGCGAGGTATGTCGTCGATGTGCAGGAGGCGGTGAGCCTCCTAGTCGAGAGCCTGGCCTACATGCTCTCCTCCACCTCCCACATCGGTCGAACTAAATGTCCGTGCCACCCAAATTCGGCATATGTAAAGTGCTAAATTGCCAAGCTAGGGCGTCACTGGACTTTTTGAAATTCAGTTACCTTTTATGCTCCATCCGCACGGCTTGCCTCAGGCTCCTTCTCCAGATCCGCACTACATCCACCTCTTTCCCATCCCCCGGCATCCGCCAAAATGCATGATCCTACCACCCACGTCACTGCCACCCTGGTCATCCCTCTAAACCGCCCACTCTACTTCGGGTTACTCAAGTCTCGCTGTTGTGGGTATACTTCATGGGTGTACCATCGACAGTGCCTAGATCCGGCAAGTCCGGGTGGCCCACAGATGGTGATGAGGCATGTGGCCCATCGGGCGGCCCAGTTGCTGTTGATCCTGATGGAAGATGTCCGGACCAGGAGCAGGGAGCCGGATCCGACCGACCATGAAGAGGAACCCGGATCCATGGAGGCCTGTTAAGGGACCCGGATCCGGTACGACATAGATGGAAGGGTGGATCCTTGACGTACACGGCAAGACATTGTACCGTAGTTAGGAAACCTGTATCCGGGTAGGACTCTCCATGTAAACCCTAGATCCGTGCGCCTTTATAAGCCGGATCCTGGGAGCCCTAGAGGCACAACCACAACTCATTGTAACATCGCGAAAGCGCCCAGATAATTCCAGACAAGCAGCAGTAGGCCCTGTCATCGTGCAGGTGTTCCGAAGCTGGGTAAATCGCGTACCACCGTCCCGTGTGCACTCCGCCCTATGGCCCCTACTTCTTCTCCCCCTCGTGAGGATCCCTCCTCCGAGGTACCGTCGATTAGGCAACGACACTCGCCATCTTGCGGTCACTGTGGCGTCACCAGCTCCGACGAGCTCTCGGGATCGGGAGGAGAAAGAGAATAGATTAAATTAAAGCCTGCAACAAATACAAAACTAAGAAAAATAGTAGCAAAAATGACTAAAACTTAACAACAGTGACTAAAGTTCCGTATAAGTGGCTAAAACTTAACACAGAGAGCCCAAGACTTAACACGGAGAGCCCAAAACATAACGAAAAAAAGGGGAGGAGAGAGATATAGCGACCGTTGGAGAATTTGAAGTGGCTTGCAAGTTTTGAAGTTAGACAAGGATATGGGTGTTGGTTGCAACATAGGAAAACACATGGATTTGTTTGAAGAATTAGTTGGATGTCATAGTTTTCAATGGAGCAAAGAAGAAATTAAGAGTAGATTATATCTTGATCTTGTTTGTCTCACCCGCTTTTGCCTTATTTTAGTGTTTATTTGACTAGCTTTAACCTACTTATTAGTATATGACTATTTTTCAACAAGAGAACATAAGCACATCACAATTTAACAACCGCAAACTGATCATATGTTTACTGAGGAGCTAAACCTTGTTTGGGTCACCGTACTAATCTTGTTTCTCTCGTTTAATTTAGTGATCGTTGGTCACTAAAACATGACCTGTAAGAACTTTTTTTTTTAGGGGAGGCTATATGGCAAGCTTTGTTGATATGTAAATAAACTACTTCCCTGTCTCGTAAATAGGTGTCTCAACTTTGTCAAAATTTAAATGTATCTAGGCCTATTTTAGTATCTAAATACATCTAAAATTGAGACATCTTTTTATAGACGGAAGGAATACATCATTTATGAGTTTCAGAAATAAAAAGCTAGGAGATCATCGTCCCAAAAACAATCTAAATGATTAAAAAAAAACTATGCGTAGCTAGCTCGTGCGCCACCTTGTTGGCTTCCCTATTGCAGTACTCAAACTTGATCCTCCCAAAACCCGATGATAGAATATGAGAATCATCAAAAAGTTCTGCGGACGACATCGATGAAAAACCATCCATCAATATTGTATCAATGACCTGCCAAGTTGTCTAATTGTATGATGAACTTGTTACAGCCCAATGTTGTGCTAAACAGAATCCTTCCCTTAGTGCGGTGTTCCAGGTTTTTTTTTAGGGAAGTGTTCCAGGTTGTAAATAAGAGAATGATCGGGGCAAATTAAAGCTTATGCAAAGAACTAAGAACTATCCTTTCCCAAATTTCGACGGAAAAATACCCTATGAAACGCTGACTTCTAGAAAATTGGTTTCGAGATTGCCGAGCTACCGTCTATAACTTTCTTGGGTCCTAAAATCACACTGCAGCACCACTTTCAGAAGCTCGGGAAAGAATACATTTCATCATGAGAGAAACTCCAACGAGAAAAGAATACATTTTGCTGTATCTCTACCATCCCTCAATCCTAAGAAGCTACGGATTCATCTGCCGGCTAAACGCGCTCTTCGCCGTCCTCGGCACGTCGTCGAAGCTCTCCAACACATTGCTCTCCTGCCACGGCGAGGTCTTTGCACCGAGGAGCGGTGCAGAGTCCTTCTCGCTCATCTGCAAAACCGCACGCCGGTTAGTCGTATGCCATTTCGAGATGCAGATACTAAACCAACGTATCAGGAAATGTACGGAACCTGGGTGTTGACGGGCAACGTTGGGCCGACCTCGTTCTTCTTCCTGCTCTCGGAGACGGAGAAGTAGGAGTAGAGGCCCATGCCGAAGATGGCGACGAGGATGCCAGCCATGTTCCGGAACGTGAAGGGGTCCTTGAGCAGGACGTAGCCGAAGGAGAGGATGAGGCACGTCTTGAGGTGGCCCAACACCTGGTATGTCACTGGCGATGTCGTGCCGATCACAAGGAACGTGCTGAAGTTGACAGACACCGCGATTGTGCACGACATCAGGATGAACACCTGCGCAACAGAAAGATTCAGCTCAACTCAGCACATAGTTGTCCACTTTCTTCTACGCCGACAAGTTTAACTCCTTCATTCTGCTTCCGCTGCACACACGTACCACGACTTTGAAGGTGTAGGGGAAAGCAAAGACATCTTTGTTGGTCAGGAGCTTGTCGACGAAGGGGCCGGTGATGAGCAGCACAGCGGATTGGTACAGCGAGGACTGGTACAAGAGCTGGGTGGAAGACACCTTGAGCCTCTTCTGGATTTGGTTGGTGAGCTTTGTTCAAAAGTCAAGGAAGATGTCATGGGCATGAAAGTCCAGGGTCAAAGAAACTGCACATGTTCAGTAAGCCTGCAATAGAGTTCATGTGGAGGAAGAACAAGGATACAATCTGGCAGACACACGTCGCTGCGATGGTGAGGACTGCAATGATTGAGCCGAGGAGGTTGAGCTGGAGATCGGTGACCGACGCGATGCCGACTCCTAGGAGGAGGACCATGAGAGAGGCCTTGATGCTCCGACTGCACAGTTAACGGTTGCGAAGCATGAGGACCGGACTTGTTACAAGATCAACTGTGCAATGAGGTTCTGAAATGTGAGAAGGAATCTGAGAAGCACCTGAACTTCTTGCTCAGAAAAATGGTCTCCAAGACTATGGTGAAGGGTATAATGGCCAGCTTGGTCATCTGCAGCAAGGGGACAAAACAGCAAAATCATGAGTAAGAAACAAAATGCAAAGGTATGCATGCTTGGGGCCAGCCGGGCGGGCAAAGTGGGATGAAGGATGCATGCTTACCTGATAGAAGCCAACCGAGTTGAAGCCAAGGCAGAGGTTGAGGAGGCCAATGGAGATCCCATTAAGAAACCCAAAGGAGATGACGGTCTGAGTGTCGATTGGCTTCGGCTCGAAGAAGCGCAGGCGCTGCGCGACGTGCAGCGTGCAGAAGGTCACCAGCAGGTGCCAGCTCGTCAGCGTCGTTGCTGCATTCCGAAATTGCGATCACAAAGAAATCAAACACAAGATCAAATGCATTTCTCTATGCACTAGACAAAAACAAATTGTGGAAGGGAGAAAACAGCATTACTGCTGAAAGTCTGAACCCCTGAAAGCAGTACTGACCGAAGATGAAGGCAAGCTTGCCCATGAGGTACTTGTTGCAGATGACAATGGCCACCGACGACGTGACGGAGAGGCCCAGCGCGCCCAGGACGCCCATCTGGGAGGTCCCGCCATCCGACGACATCTCCCCTTCCAATGAACCCTTCCTCCCTGGTCGAGCAAGAAGCCCCATATGGTGAATGAGAAGCTATGTATGTAAGTGACGGAAGAGGATTGTTGAAGCAACCTAGCTGTAGTATAGGAGGAGGAGGAGGAGGAGGAAGCAAGAGCTGTCTAAGTTGACTAATTTTTCTACCATTGTGCACCATCAAGGTAACACGTGAGATCGGCCTGGGAAATCGAGCGTTGACATGGCTCGGCAGCAAACGTGCAAACCCACGTTCGAGCCGTAACACGAATTGAAGTTTCACGTGGCTTCATCTGTAAGTTGTAGCTTGTTTTCTTGGTACATAATGGAGGATTTCGTGTAGCTGTGTGCAACGCAACACTAATTAGCAGTAGATAGTGACAGTGTGACATGGGCAAATTAAGGCCAAACAGTAGCGGTCCTTGGAGCCTGAAGTGTCAGTTTGAGTGTTGTGTACTGAACTACAGTACTGATGACCAGCCTGCTTGTTCGTTGCGTGGTCACATCAGGCCAGCATGGAACGGGCTGGTACTTTGATTTCGGGGGAGATGCATGCTGATACTATACTCCAGCAGTATGATTCCAATACAGTACGTGCCCAGTACGTGTGACCACTCATATGTCACCAAATCTGCCAATGAGTACCCAAAAAAGAGTGTTGTTGAACTGGACAGCACTGAACCTAATTGATTGACTCGGCTGGGGGATTGCCGATCACGGCGGTGCAACAATTGCTGACTCACTTGTTAGTTTGATGACATGCAGCTAGCTTGTTAATTCAAAAATTGAAGTTCAATTTCTTCATGGTGGCTAGTAACTTAGCTCGGCTGGGGAATTAACTGTAGTGAAGTCAAACCTGACAGACGCAGTGATGGAGAACACATGCAAAGACAATCCCGAGACCGGACATGGAGGCGAGTGGGAGGAAAAAAATTCCATGTGGCAATTTCTATTCCCGCAATGTGAGCCGAACCCATCCCATCCTATCCTATCACGGAAGTAGAAACAGGCGGAGATATTTCCGGCAGGAAGGACGGACGGCGACAGCTGCCAAAAATTAGGTGCTGCACGCTACTTGCGGTGCGGGACGAGAAGGGTTTCGCGTCGGGACAAATGGGGGAAGCGACCTCTGGCCAGTCAGTGCGCCGCCGCCACGCCAGCCACCGATGTATGACACGTGCCAGGTCGAAGTTAGTTCGTGGCGGCGCACCCTCGAGCACGACCCTGGCGGCGCCGCCGCGGGCCGGTTCTGTCGGTCCGGTAATCTAGCGACGCGGCAGAACCGAGAAACGAAACCACGGAGAAGCGGGGCGCGGAAGTCTGTCGAACACGTTGCGGGATAAGCAGCGATAGCGGCGACGCCGCCTGTCGGGCCGCCGATCGCGGCGCGCGCCCGGGGACCGCCGGTAACCCGGTGTCGATCGACCAAGTCAGAACGTACCTTCCCTTGGCTAAATAGCTATCCCCCGGCGGAAGATGAGATTGAAAAACCCAGGGGGAACGGACGGGCGTACCTCCGGCTGATCAGCTGTTGCGCGTCGGTCCTTGTTCCCGCGCGAGATCGTCCGGCGAGATCTTCGATTATGAGGGGTATATGGGGATGGGGAGGGAGAGGGGTCGTGGTTGTGCTGGTGTGTCTCCGGGGAGGAAGAAGAGAAATGGGTCGTCTTATGAAATCGTTGGTTCGTGGGTTGCGCCTAGCTGTTGCTGTTGGTGTGATCAGGTGGGTGGAAAGTCTTTGGGTAGGTGGTGAACAACTCAGGCGCCCGCCGTCACAATCATCGTCTCGTCTCGTCGGCTCCTCGCTTCGCCCCCGAATGTTCTCCGCCTCTGCGAGGTGGGGCGCGCTTTCACGCACGGGGAGAAGCTCGCCACCGCTTCGCTCCGTGGGCCAACTGTGTCATTGAGATTTTGATCCAGCTAGGCTGTTTTATGAAGAAGAATCAATGCATTCCCTCAAACAAAAAAGAGGAAGAATCAATGCAGTATTGCTAAGATATCTCGATAAAATATGCCAATGAATATATCTATTCAGTACAGTTTTCTTATATTTATCGGTTTGTAAAATCTCAATGCAAATATGTGCACGTGATCTATTTGACATTTATTTTCCTAGTACTATGCGTTATGATAAGGTATCTACCTATGATACTCCTATATATGATCTCTCAAATCATTAATTATAGTGGCACATCATCTTTTTTGCATGCATGATATTATTACCTACGATATATCCAGTGTGAGTAGTCTAAAAGATAGAAGAAGAAACTAAGGGGTGTGCTCCCCTCATCCTCTCTCAGCCTACTTCCGTCTTCTATACGGCCACGTCCTAGGCGACAAGGTTAGGTTTACAACTACCGGTTCATCCAAGTCCATTGGGCGTGGAGGAAGGGTGACTATTGTGGGTATACTTCATGGGTGTACCATCGACAGTGCCTAGATCCGGCAAGCCCGGATGACCTACAGATGGTGATGGTGGCATATGGCCTATCGGGCAGCCCAATTGCTGTTATAGGATGGAAGAAGTCCAGCCCAGGAACAAGGAGCCGGATCCCAACAGACCTGCGCCAAGAGTTGGATCCGGCAAGGCCCATCAAGGTAGCCGGATCCAGTACGAATATTTAGGTAGTAGGCGGATCCTTGATGTGTAGGAAATGTATATTCCGTAGTTAGGCATATTGTATTTCGACTAGGACTCTCCGTAGAAACCCTAGATCCCGACGCCTTTATAAGCTAGATCCCGGAAGCTCTAGAGGCACAACCACAACTCATTGTAACAACGCGAAATCTCCTAGATAATTACAGACAAGCAGCAGTAGGCCCTGCCATCATGCAGTGTGTTCCGAAGCTGGGTAACTCGCGTACCACCGTCCTGTTAGCACTCCGCCCAATGGCCCCCACTTCTTCCCCCCTTCGTGAGGATTCCTCCTCTGGGGTACCGTCGATTAGGCAACGACGGTGACCGACTTTAACAATTCACAATGAGTAAGTAGTACAAAGAATCGAGCTTATGCTACCGTCTTTTTCATAATATTCGGAAAAAGCATTGTGGACTAATAACTAAGATTTTACCATATGTACGAAGAAAATCAGATGGGATTTTTTTTCTTCATATTTTCCCTCCTTTTCGATATAAAGTCGCGGTAATCAATATTTCTTAGCCAATAACTAGAACCCCAACAATGATACACACATCGAAATCATGTAAATAATAGAGGCAGCAAGGAAACTGAGCTTATAATAAGAAACAAAACAGACAGAATGGTGGTGTGACATAGAGCAATTCCATGGGCATCCCTGAGTGTAGCTTGTGACTCCTAGAGTATGAACTTGCAAAATTGCAAGGTCTCGGAAGCTTATGCACGCCATGCAAGGTTTCTTTGGCTCACAAGATAAGTCTATAAGGAATCTTTTTTTTTTTTTTACAAACTTCAAGTATAATATAGATGTGAACATATACACACGCTACCACAAGTAAACTAACCATTCAACCAATGGTTGGTTCTCACCTTCTGGGGATAAAATCATTTCACACACTATTCCTCCATTTGGTTCAAAAATGTTGATGAAAAGAGAAGTAAAGGATAATTTTCGTTGATCTAGCTTCAAAGGTAAAATGTGAAAATTTTATAACCCATTCCCTCACTTCAGAACTGAGACCGGGTATATAGTGACACAACATTCTAGAATTTTATGAAATATATTCATCAGAAACTACGAATGTAGCTAGGGCTATATGTAGGTCTATTATTTTCAAAAAAAAAATTGAAAATGCCATTTTTAAGTTAAAAAAACTGAAAAACAATCTAGACGTTGATGATAATGATGAATTCTATCAACGTACAAAATGTTAACTGAAAACGCATTGTTTTTTGGGCCACAAAAAATTACAAATCTGACATTTTTTTGTAGGTTTCAAACTTTGTACCGTTCACTCCTTTAAATTTTAATATTTGTTATTTTTACACTTCCTAAATTATAAGGTATTTTCAGCTGCAATTTTGCACGTTTGTAGAATTTATCATTACTAACACCTGGGATTTTTTTCAGAATATTTTGGAACTTATACCATTTTTTTTCTTCAAAAAACCGGCCTACATGTAGAGCTACAAAATCCCGCACTCATCTCTCTTTTGATTATGATCATGTGTTTTTCTTGTTCCTACTGAACACCCAAGTTTATAAAATATACATTTTTTCAAACCTTAGTTTTTTTTTTTGCATTCTTATCATACTTTCCTGTTACCCCCCCCCCCCCTACATTTTTAGAATGGCAGTTGGCAATTGGTACAAAATTAAGCTATTCGTTTCTTTGTAATGTACCAATTCATTCTCTTGGTTCTCACCATTCTAACAACATCGTAATAGTAAGAGTAAAAAAACCCATCGTGGTTTTGGTTTGTTTGATGGCATCGCGGAAAAGGTGTAGAATCCTTTGACTCGATCCAAATCAAACAAACACTATAAGTGAAATTGTCTCGGTACCGGTGCTATACTCCATGCTCCATGTGCTATTCCACGCTTTGCTCATGATCCATTTGCCGGGCCTATTCAACGCATCCACCTTCCGTTTGCCCTTCGCTTGGATTGGCTCACCTCAACTCTTGTTAGTTCAGATCGTCGCTGTTGAAAGCTCAAGCTCACGAAAATATCAGGCCATTGGGACGTCAAAATCTCGAATCGGTGACAGATAGTGCCTGCTGACTGCCGTACTGTTTTTTAGAATTCAGCAGCTGATTAACACCAAACCGTTTACAATATGCTCCGTTAGGCAGCCTAACGCTCAGGCGGCCAAACACTGGACCATCGACAGAACAGACGAATAAGATTTGGAGTGTTAGAACCAAATCTGCGTGACCACCATGGTTTCGGCATGCCAAAATTTCCCGATGATAAGAGAAAATGATTTCATGTTCACATGAGGATATCAAATGGACAGAAAATATGACCACCATGGTTTCATGGGATCATCAAATGAAAACAAAAACTATAGTTACTTAATGCCGTACAAGAGTGCAGTGGTACCTCACAAATTAAGTTCTCTACTTGTCTGACGTGGCTGTGCTTGATTCTTATTGATGATATACAACAGCATTGGCCGTTGTTGGTATGTACATTTTTCATGAAGAGGGGCAAAGAATATAGGTTACAGTGTATAGCTAGACAGCTTGACACTTAAGATGCAAATTTTAAGTTGCAGTTCCATCTTGCTTGTTGTTTTGGTACACGTTTTCTAGACACTCCTTGGCGCGGTGCACCTTTGATTGGAGGTAAAAGCTTCCAGATTTTGCATTTCTCTCGAATAACTTCTCATACCGCTGCAATGGAGAAGTTGTAGTCAGGACCACAAAAGCAAATAGTGCAAGTTGTATAGGAAACAGGTGAAGATAAGAGAAGACCTGTGCAATCTCTTCCCATGTCGACTGCTCAGTCACACCTAATATCTGCCTCGCTTCTTGCTCGGTCATTGTTTTGCTGGTCCGACGGATATTATTTATTGCTTCATGGGCCACACCAGTTTTATTTGCATCTGGCAGAATACAGGAGGAATACTACATAAGTAGGTGCATATACATATAAGAAGTTTGTGCTCCTTCACAGAAATAGTACAACAAGGTTTGGCAGGTACTATTCATTTCGTACAAACTCATTGTGGAAGAAACGGGGATGTCATGTTTGTAAGACGGGGCTGAGAACACATACATATACTTCTATTATGAAACTGATAAATAAGTGCTATATTACTACTTCCAATCTTTTCAATGCAAAATCATGATTCCTATTTATTACTCATACATATACTTATATTACAATGTGTTTTGATCACCAAATACAAAGGAACAGCACGAAATCATGATTCCTATTTATTTACCCATTTTCCTTTTATGGAGTCACACATTCCCATGATAAGAATGCTCTCTTCTCATACATTATCAGCTTAAGGAAAGAAGCTATTTGTACATTCAACAATAGCAAAGAAATACAAGGTTGCCAAACTGATTTCATTTTTTTTAATGTTCACATATGAAACTAAGCAACTGGAAGGAGAGTTTTAAAGCAAGTTCTAAGTAGGCGTAAATCAGAGGTTTAGCATATCGCAAGTAGACACTACCTATATGTTGAGGCAGCAAACATTAGAAGATAATCCTTTTCTTTTCAGGTTATAAAAATAATCTACTTGCCAAATTGCTAGACCTGTAGACCAAGGGTTTGATGGCACGAAAAAGCTCACTATTTTAATTCATCTGGGGGATATCCTAAGATTAAGATTACAAGCACCGAATATTCAAATTTGTTTTGATAAGGTTAAGCTCTCCGATGGTAGAAACCCATGTATACAAATATCTGGTTGCCATTAGAAATTAACATCGACAAGCATCCACACCGAAAGAAACAGAGGCGGCTAGAGTGGAAACCCTAGCAGCCGCTGCCATCTGCCTCGTCCTCGCCATCTACGATCGGGAATTGATGGGTCCCCACCTTCTCTGCTTGCCACTCCGGTGGCTGGAGGAGGTGGGGACCTCGGACCTGCGCTCGCGCTGTAGAAGGGTCCCTAAAGTTAGAGTTTGGTCAGACGGCATCGTCGTTATGGTGACTATGACGGCGTTTTGCGGGACAAGAATAAGGTATACCCGCTTCCTCTTCCACCTTGTCGGCGGCGATCTCGCCGGTGGCGTTGAGGAGGGCGAGGATTCGTCTGGTCGCCGCTTCCATGGAGAGGTGGATCTCGTCCAGTCTACGTGTGTGATAGGTTTGGTTACAAGCTTCGGATCAATTCAAGGGTTCAATCGCGACAAATTCAGCTCTAGAGCGCTAGTCCTTAGGGGAACGTGCACGAAGACTTTTCCAATTGTCATCAACAACAACAGGCTGGCTCTAGTAAGGGAGCAGCAACAACAGCGCGTCATGGCTTGCTCTAGCGACAGTAGTGGTCGTTAGGTGGTCCAAGGACCTCGATGTAATTTTCATTATGTTTGGGTTGCTTTGTACTTCCTGTGAACTCATGGAATAGATTCGGATCTTTCCCGCAAAAAAAAAAATTGGCAAGCGTCAAAGCAGAAGTACGATAGAGACATAACCTGTAAGTTGTAGCACACGGAAACTACAACCCCAATTCAATCATCTAATCACGAACACAGGTGGGAATACTATGACAAAACAATGAAAACTAGGATACAACATAACACACCAAAAGCTACAGCAACCTGAACGCAAACATCTGTATCTTCCTATAAAGATGCCAACACAAGACAACTGAAACTAAATAAGATATTTATGACAAATATATTGTTTAAAAACCCTGACGAGTCACATGCGTAACACAAAATTACCATGTTGTTTTACTTGTTTTCAGCAAAACTTATCCCAGATCAGTGGGTGACTGCAAAATATTATAGCTGTCCATCAGCTCCATCCATTTATGTCCTTTAGGAACAGAGAGGGCATCCTTAGATGTGGGTTCGAACAAAGTTTATAGCGAAGAAACTTACTTTCAAGTGCTTTTCGGTATGCCTGAAGCATAGCTCTTCCTATAATCCCAGAGCCCATGACAATAAGGTTTGCAATTAGCTTCCCGGCCTGAAAATAACAAGAAATTAGATGTCAGTGAGCAGAAAACGTGAATGAGTTTTTCATGCTTTGGATACATGCCTCAGCGTTAGGAATGTGATCCCGAATTTTCCCAATGAAACAACAATTTGGTGATGATGAAATTAAGCTCATATGAACATGATACTACACTGTGGGCTCAAAAAAATAATCGTGCAAAAAACACGGGGATTGAGTTGTAATCATGTCACTACCACACACTTGATGTTTCTTTTGGAGTTGTTTCCATTGTCCAATCAAAGAAGCAAGAATGAACTTGGCGTGCCAATATTTTCATAGCAATTGTGTTAGTTCTACTTTGTGTTCATACAAAAGTTATATTATTGGAACAAGTCAAAAGGACCTTCCATGGTCACTAAAATAAAATTCTCCGATTAATTGGAGAAAATAAAAAAGATGTGCGCTGCTTAATTATTTACAGTACACAAATACTTGTTGGCCACAAATAGATTTAGAGACTGCAGTGTAAGTATGGCACACACTATCCAAGAGATCGAGTTCAAAGGGAAAATGATCACGGATTTAAGAAATGAAGTTGTGATAAGAGGGATTCAAGATGTCATCATCATTGGAGACTGTGAGAAATTGCAACTGTTAGCAGAAGGAAGATGTGTGGAGGAAGAACATATATTAACATTTGCTTTTGTTACATAGCCTGATTGGAGCAATGGCATCATCGCAACATCATCATATGGACTTGCAAAGAAACTGTACAACAACTGGCAACAGAGCACGGACGAGGATGCCAACATCATGAAAAGAGCAAAAATTGATGTTCGCATCATCGCAACATCATCATATGGACTTGCAAGGAAACTGTACAACAACTGGCAACAGAGCACAGACGAGGATGCCAACATCATGAAAAGAGAAAAAAAAATTGATGTTCTAATCATCAAAGGAAAATAAAAATGAGAGTTTGGTTTGAATTTAAATTAAGCATGCTATCATACAAAATCCTTGAAAGATTGGAATTCTAAATGTCTTTTTAGATATCAGGCATTTTAGCTCAATACATGGGTCTAAACATGTGGTGCTGAGACAATCATGCTACATATTAGCCACACAAAGTGGGTCAACCTGCTACCCGCTAGTTACTGATAAAGAAACAAACACACTTAAGGTTTACATCCCAAGCATGCAAGGAAAAGGCAGCCTTCCTGGGTAAACAGCATACGGAAGTTCATATTCTACATGAAAAATATATAATCCTATATATACCTAAATTGATCAACCCCACAAACTGATTTTCCTGGATTCTTAGCCTTCCACATTACCCATCCTTCCATGTCATCTTTTTTTCTTGGTTGAAAGAAAATATAACTAACATTTCCCACAGGCGCAGGGTCAGCAAATCATGTCCATTTATCTCATCTCTTACGCTACTTCATGTTTCGAACCATGATTCTAGAAAGGATCATAGTTATTCGAAGAAACAAGCACACTTGAGAAGCTGTCCTGACACTTTTTATTGCCATTTCCAGCATCCTCTGCACTTGTCCCGCCGACTCCTCTCACCCAGGCCATCCCCCCTCCCTAACGCTGTAACGCACGTCCATCTTCCTCTGGTCATACGGCGATGTCAGGCTGTTCAGCTCAGTAATTGAGTGCCATCCTCCAATTCGTAGGCGCCATCCAATTCAACAAACAGCCCATGCCTTTCTCCATAGCCAAATCCAATCTTCGGACACAGCAGGTATTTGCAGATTGATTTAATATTTCACCGAGGTCTTTATTGGCTTAGAATGTGCTTATTCAAAGCCATTCACGTGAATGATGTCTCTATTTGGATAATAAAACTAGAAAGGTGGCTGGATTGGAATGGGCTGATCTAATTTTCTGTTTGTGTGGGCAGGTGCACGGAAAACTTGAATAGAAGAATGGGCTGATCTAATTGAAATCCATGCTCAATCACTCATCATTGGTAATTAGCTCGCATACTCATTCTTGAACCTTTTTTTGTTGTTGATCACGAATTGTAGAAATATTTAGAGGAATTCCTTTTCTATTCTGCCTAGAGGAATCATCATAACTTAATCCTATTGGGCCGAATTTTCTTTCAGTAAATATTCAGGTATTATCACCTTTCATTACTTTGCATATTTCAGTGATGAATATATCGTTGCAGGCTGTAACTATACCTACGTGTTCCTTTCGTAGCGGAAGTTATACACTGTATTGTGGCTTTTGCAATCCTGCTGGGATGCAACTATTGATTTACTTTACTCATGTTATATTTCTATATTTTTTTTCCAATAGTAATTTAGTCACTAAGATATGGTGAGCTTAGCTTTTCATCTCAAATTTAAATACGATGATAGTTTGATGGAAAATGAATTTTTAGTTGATTATCACTCTGGGGAACTGTTATCCCTTTGTAGTAACTTAGCATAAAGCTGCTATTTACAATTTCTAAGATTATGACGAAATTTGTTTTTATCTAAATATTTTTTTCAAACAGGCGCCAGTATCTAGTCAAATCATCAATTCTACAATGTTATATCCCAAAACAGTGTGGAAGGTTTTCGTCTATTTCATAATGTTTTAACGCCCAAGTGGATATGGTGTCGCACCTTGTCATCCGAAGTAATGTAAAATGGTGGTCATCCGCGGATTTTTAAGATTGATCCTCTAATACGGCATTCTATGCACGTAACCCTTATCCAACTACCCATGTCTGCTGCGAATCTAGTGGTTGCAGGCTTCCAGCACCCTCAGCGTCACACGGTAACTGCACCAATCCGACAGGACAGACCCACTAATAACCGACCCGTCCCTAATCCTGGAGACCTGGACCCCAATTAGCGCTAAGAAAATACAGATCTCACCGGCAGAACAAGGCGAACGCACTCACGCGACGCGAGCAGCCGCAGAAATGGGAGAAATCGCATATGCGCGGACAGCATGGATCGGAGGTTGGGCGGGAAAGACGCGAAATCCTTACCATGGTTGGCCGTCACCGATAGACGCGATCGATCCGAGGAGGGGAGGCGCGGCGCCGGAGGTGATTTCACAGCTCGGTGGAGGGATGAAGCAGAAAGGGAGACGTCGAGACTCGAGAGCCCGAGAAGGGGCGTGGCGTCCGTGAGTTCAGCCGGCTTTGTTCTTATTTTTTTTGTTTAGTTTTTTTTTTTTTTTTTGAGAGAGAGCTTGATTCTTTGCTGGGCTGGATTGTGCGGAACGGAGGGAGGAGGCGTCGTTCCGAAAGACGAAAACCGGCACGGCTGGGCTGGGCTGGGCTTTGTTTTAGTACAGAGTTACGGAAACATATCTCCTCCCTCTGGTCATTTGTGATTGGACTAACTCCCTAGTTTGCTCGTTGCTTATGTTTATGTGAAAAGATGATAAATCTAGAGAGGAGTGAATAAGTTCTATAAATTTTAATTTTTTATTTGTAATATTAGGCTTTGCGGAATATAAAGATGAGCCTAATATAAACTAGGTGTATATGATGACACAAGTAACTCGAGCACGAAGCCTCTCACAGGCAGTTATATCACAAGTAAGAGTTCAGTTAGGGATAACCGATAGCACGCGGAGATGAAGGTTTATTCCCGTGTTTCCTTCCTTTCCAAGAAGGTACGTCACGTTTGAAGAGGTGGGGTCCCACGAGGGATTCTCCAACGCCACGAAGGCTCACCTTCTTCTCCGGAGCCTATCCCACGAAGGAATAGCTCACTCACTTGTGGTAGACTTTGAGGCAGCCTCCAAACCTTCACAATCTTGTCAGGAGCAAATCCACAGCCCGGATGCTTCCAGACTACTCTTGCCCACCTAGGATTTCCAAGGAACCCTAGAGAGAAAGTATCTCGATGAATACAAGAGGGGACAAGATTTGGCTCGGTGAAACAATAGATCAAGACCTCCTCTATCTTTTCCCCGGAGGGATTCAAGTTTGGGTGGAGGAGGAGGGATATCTGAGGCTTTTGGTGTTTCTATCAATGGAGTATGAGAGAGAGCTCAAGAACAGTTTGTAGTGTAGTGCCTAAGTGTTCTGAGCTAGGTGAAGGGGTATTTACATGGTCCCACATATTCCAGCCGTTGTGACTTGTCCAGCTCAGCGAACAGTCGAGGAGACCGGTCAACCGTGCCTGGGTCGGGCCATTCGGTCCAGAGGCCAGTTCGGCCGGGCCAGGGGTCGGACCATCCGGACCAAACCGGAACGTGCGCCGGGCCAGAACCAGGCAAAGATGAAAACGTTTTTGGACTGTGCCCGGTTGGCACCGGCGCCAGGGCCGGTCGGTGCCGGGCCAGCCGGTCCCACGGCCGGTCCAACCGGACCATACACCGGCCCCTGGCAGAAATGTCGTTCTTCATTTTTGTCGAAGTGGGAGGTCTCCCTTTACCTTCTTGTTCCATTGATACACCATTATGCTTGTTTGGCTAATACCTGAGAATAGTTTTATAGGCATGTATTA
>NC_061511.1:127409672-127442842 GCF_022539505.1 Lolium rigidum
TCCTCCTCCGTGCGGTGATCCGACGGTGAAGGGGCCGCACGCCCCGACTTGTTGTGCCCCCGAAAGGGAGGCAGGAGATGTTGCCGCACCAGGTGATGCCGGGCTTGAGCGAGGAGGAGGGGTTGAGGTCCTTGCGGATCCCTCAGAGCCCGATGGCCTTGGGCCAAGCTTGAGCGCAGGGCTGAGAAAAAGAAAGAAAAACGGTTGGAAAAGAGGAACCGGAAAAAGAACTTGGCGAAAAAGAGGCAAGCCGGAAAATGAGTAACTTACCCGGAAGAGGTTGGCATCGCCTTGCGCCCGTAGCGACGCATGCCCACCTGCTTCTCCCCCAGAGGCTCGGTCCGGAAGCGCTTGGAGGGAGGGGCCCGGCTGCCGCCGGCATCGGATGCCGGCCGCTTCTTCTTTTGGCCCCGGGCCATGAGTTTGTCCACAAACTCGGAGCCCGCCTCGGCACGCAGGGGCGGCACGTGCTCGTGGATCTATGGATAAGGTCTCGGCTAAAAAGCGGTTCGCAGAAAGCAATAGCGGACGGATAAAAGAAGCCGGAAGAGAAAATACCTCAAGCGTGACCAAGTCGTCGGCGGACCCGGCTGGCTTCGGCGGAGACCGGCCAAGGCGCGCCGCCGGGGTCTTGCCCATCTTCAAGTCTTTCCGAAGACGTAAGGATCCGGGTCGAAGGAGTCGAGGGCGCGAGGCCGGCAAGGTCCGCGTCGCTCCGCCTCGATGAGGGGGAAGCGGTCCTTGGCCCGAAACAGAAAAAGCAAGATTAGCAAGAGCAGAAAGCTACCGATCGTAGACAACCCCCGTCGCGTAATCCCTTACTTCTTGGGTCGGAGGATTATCGCGTGCAGAGGGAAGGAGGCCCCATTCCCAATCGGAGGGCATAGCAGCTCGGCAAATCCGCTTAGCCTTGCGAACCACATCCCTTTTACTAAGAGGACGGCCTCGTGATCTTGGTAGGATCGCTCGGGCCGTACATCTCGCTCATCCTATGAGCGCGGCGCTGTAGAGGAAGCACCCGGCGCGAAATGAAAGTGCGGATGATGTCATCCGAGCAGATCTTGGTCTCCTTCCTCAAAGAGGCCAAGAAGCGTACCACCCGGCTGGTTTCGGCATGATCGGACTTCGGGTTGTAGCTCCGGGTTGGTCCTGCTGGGAGGCCCGGCTTCGTAGGGAGGAAGATCGATGAGATCGGCGCGGCCGGTATTCTTCACATAGAAGAAAGTCCCTTGCCACAACCGGCAAGATTCGAGGCCGGACAACTTAAAAAAGGGGCTCCCTTGACGGGAGCCGACAATGCAAGACCCGCACTGAACGGGGGCTTGGGTTTAGGAATATCTATGCCCCGAACGGAGTTAATCCGAAGAGCAAAGAAGCGAGCAAACGTCTCACGAATGGGACGAATGCCGATATAGGCCTCCATGAAGGTGGCGTAGCAAGAGAGGTAGAAAATGGCGTTGCCGTGAAGGTGGTGAGGTTGGAGTTTGTAAAAATCTAAAAAGGAGCGAAAAAGGGAGAGGCAGGAAGGCCGAAGCCACGCTCAAAGTGAGCTAAAAAGACAACATATTCGTCATCTTCAGGATCCGGTTCGATTTCGTCATCCGGAATCCGGCAAGAAACTCCTTCCGGAATCCGTCGAGACCGGTACAACCGACCAATTTCGAATTGGGTGACACTGGAACCCATCCAGGCTCCGCGGGTAATTGGGGAAGGCTCCTCACCGGAAGATTGGCTGGAGCTGCTGGAGGTTGCGCTACCGGAAGCTTGGCTAAAGCTACCGGATTCTAGGGGGCCACCGGACTCTTGGTGGCTACCGGATTCCCGCCGGTTGCCGGAATTGGTTTCCATCGGGTCGAGGTCGTGGATTCGCCGGAAGAGGGTCTACGGCGCTTGAGAGAAAGGGAAGAAGAAGATGCAGAGGTGGACTCCTCGCCAGACATTGCGAAGAGAAGCGAAAAAACACGAATCCCGGACTTGGACCCCGCGTGAAGATCTACGAGTAAGAAGAAAATCAAGGAAAAAGAGGAAATAAGAACACCAAACGCCCAAGATCTGGAAGGCAACCAGAGGACAAGTGAAGCAAGATTGGTACCTACCTTAAGCGGCGGAGTCGCTGAAGGAGTCGTTTGTCGGCGGCGGAGTGGACCTGTGACCGCCGGAGACCACCGTCGACGGCGAGGCGGAGAAGCTCGCAAAGAAACGCGAATGCGGCGGGCACGACAGAGTTGCTGCAGAAGATCTCCGCACGACGAAGTCCAACGGGGGAGCGGCGCGAGCTCGCCGGGCGCCTAAGCTTGAACGGGCGACGGCGAACGGAAAACGGCGGTGGCGCAAAGGCTTGGGGCTCTGTGCGCGAGGGAGGAGAATGCGAAGAAGATGAAGAGGAACGGGCAGTTGCGTTTATATAAGAGAAAGAAAGTGGGCAGGGAACCGCGGGGCCGCGGCGGTTCGCCCTCGCGGCCCACGACGGTTCGCGCCTTGGGCCGCCACGTGGCGAGGGAGTACACGCGAAGAAGCGCGGAGCCACACGGAGGCGCACACGGGACTGCGAACAGTAGTGGGATCAGCTGCGGTGCATTAAATGAGCGCGCGAGAGTCGAAGGGAAGTGACCCCCGACACCGGCGCGTCGATCCACGATGCGCATGTCTCCGTCGAGCGCGAGGCCCAAGATATTCTCGACTTCGCCGAGGAAGCAATAAAGATACATGATACCGGACAAAAGAGATGCCTGGAACAAGCTTTGCAAAGAAAGGAAAAGAACAAGGGTAAAGGTGCCGGAACTAGGCTCGAGACATGAGTACTCAAACCGGTATCCGAGGAAAATGAGAACCCGGCATGGCCTCGTAGGATAGAATCCTCCAGGCTATACCAGCTTCGGGGACTAATGTTGGGGGATGACCCCGGTATGCCAAAGGCATGCCAAACCGGATGGCTTGTGCCATCGGGATACCGGTTTAATGTTTATACCGGAGCCCGAGGTTAAGAGTTTAGCTAAGTGGAGCTAAGCCGGAATCCCCAAGAGGGGTATACCGGAATCCGGTAAAGAAGATACCGGAAAGGAGAGCCTGTCGGCAGGACTCGGTCAAAGATTCTCTCCAGAGCTAGAAGACAAGATGAGCTAAGCAAAGTGACTTTTGACGAAGGGCCGACGATAAAGAGAAGGGTGACGGTCAAAGAAGCCGGAGGACGTCGCGCCCCTGATTAAAGAGGACTCCGGTGTCATCTATGATTAAAGTAGCTTTGTAAAGTAGTTTGTCTAGTCAAAGATGCCATTAGGGTTTCTTCCAGTGTAAGCCACCCTCTCCCCTATATAAGGAGAGGGGGCAGCCCTCTATACGGGCGCGATCTACAAGTTAGAGAGAGAGATCTGTGTACCGAGAAACTTGTAACCATGTTGAGATCAATGAAGCTAGCGATCTAGTAAAGAGTTCTTCCTCTTGTCTCTCTTCTTGCATACCGGCCTTTGGTTGTGTTCTTGAGGAAAGCATCCGGAAGTTCTTCCCATCTAATCGCAAACCCTCCCCCGAATCCTCATACGTCCATTCGGCCCCAACTTAAGCCATCCTATGGCATCTGCTCGTTCACCACGACGACAAAAAGAGAGCATCAAAAAGCAAATTCAAAACACATTTAAGTCTAACATGCTTCCTATGCAAAGGAATCTTGTACACAAATAAATTCATGAAGAACAAAGTGACAAGCATAAGAGGATAAAACAAGAATAACTTCAAAAAATTCAGCATATAGAGAGGTGTATTAGTACCATGAAAATTTCTACAACCATATTTTCCTCTCTCATAATAATTTTCAGTAGCTTCATGAACAAACTCAACAATATAGCTATCACATGCAGCATACTTTTCATGATTTCCAAACACATAATTTTTATCAAGTTCAAGAATAGTGGAATTAAAACTTTCAAACTTACTTTTATTAGTAATATAACAAGGTAGGTGATCAATCTCAATAGATATGGGACTCATAGAATAAGTCAAGAACTCTCCAATCCCATTTTCATTAGTAGTACAATTAATATTATCAAGTGACATAGGACCATCATCTAGAGCTTTATCATAGACATTTGCCAAACAAAATTCTTTAGTACCATGCATTTCGACATCAGGCACAAACAAAGCATTATCATAAGATTTATCAAAGTAGCATGGATTATCATAGATAACAGTAGCATAATTATTTTCACAAGTTTTACTCATAGGTAATATTTCAAGAGAATCCACAGGAACATAACATTCAACCTCTTCCGGTAAGCATGGAGGACAATCAAATAGTGTAAGAGATAAAGAGTTACTCTCATTAGAAGGTTGGCATGGGTAGCTAATCCATTCTTCCTCCTTTTGTTCGTCGCTCTTCTCTTCTTTTTCATCCAATGAGCTTTCAGGTTCATCAATTTCCCCCTCTTTTTCATCCAATGAGCTTTCAGGTTCATCAATTTCTTCTTCCACCGGTTCCTGCAAATTGTGAGTGCATTCTTGTGCATTAATGTGTCTCTCTTTATAGTCAAGGATATAAGGATTCCTACTGTAGCATTCTATGCAAGAATTAAGGATAGTAGAGACATAATCTTTAAGGTCCTTACAAACAACACAAGTTTCATAATTCTCAACCATGAAGGATTCTATCTCGGAGGCTCCCATAAATAAGACAAATTGTTCTACCTCTTCGAACCCATAATGAATATAGCAATTCCGATTATAGTTCTTAATTAAAAATTCCTCACTAAAGCCACATTGAAATTTAAGATGTTTAGTATCCTGTTGAGAGCAACAGTTTATATCATGGCGTTTAAGCAAGATTTTAGCAATTGTATTCAATTTTTCTATCATAGCACTCATTATTTTACCAGTTCTTGATTCTCTATAATTATTATAACATTCTACAAGCTCCAAGTAGGTTGTTGGTTCTCCCATAACAGCAGTTTTTAATTTTTAGGTTTTTCAAATTTTTATGGATTTTTGGGTATATGAGGAAAATAAAATAAGACAAAAAGTAACTAGGCAAAAGTAAACTAAGCAAAATAATACTAGACAGAAAAAACTAAGCACAAATAAACTAGACAAAAGTAAACTAAGCAAAACAAAATAAAATAAAATAGAGAGAGAGGTGGAGTGTACTCCCCAGGTGAACTTATGAGTAGAGCTATGCCTCCCGAGCAACGGCGCCGGAAAATAGTCTTGATGACCCACAAGTATAGGGGATCGCAACGAGTCTTCGAGGGAAGTAAAACCCAAATTTATTGATTCGACACAAGGGGAGGTAAAGAATACTTATAAGCCTTAACAACTGAGTTGTCAATTCAGCTGCACCTGGAAAAGCACTAGCAACAGGGGTGATGTGAAAGTAGCAGTGGTATGAGAGCAATAGTAACAGTAACATAGCAGCAGTAATAGTAATATGAGAGCAATGGCACCAGAAAATAGTTGATACTACTTCCGATGACATGTAGAACAAGTATATGATGATGAGAGATGGACCGGGGTTCCCAGCTATCTACACTAGTGGCAACTCTCCAATAACAAGTGTTGGGTGAACAAATTACAGTCGGGCAATTGATAGGATTGAAATAGCATTAAGACAGAATATCAAGATCATTAATCATGTAGGCATGTTTTCCAATAATAGTCGTACGTGCTCGCAATGAGAAACTTGCACAACATCTTTTGTCCTACCAGCCGGTGGCAGCCGGGCCTCAAGGGAATCTACTGGAAATTAAGGTACTCATTTTAATAGAGCACCGGAGCAAAGCATTAACACTCCGTGAAAACATGTGTCCCTCACATCACCGCCATCCCCTCCGGTTGTCCCGATTCTTGTCACTTCGAGGCCTTTGGTTCCGGACAGTGACATGTGCATACAACTTGTAGATACAATCTAAGAAATAAGTATAGAGCTTAAATCTAAGATCATGCCACTCGGGCCCTAGTGACAAGCATTAAGCATAACAAGATTGCAGCAACAATAACTTCATAAACTTTGTAGATAGACAATCATAATGTAACAATCCATCGGATCCCGACAAACACAACACCGATTACATCAGATGAATCTCAATCATGTAAGGCAGCTCATGAGATCATTGTATTGAAGTACATGGGGGAGAGAATACCAACTAGCTACGGCTAGAACCCGTAGTCCATGGGGGAACTACTCACGGAGCATGATGGAGGCGATGGCGTTGATGGAGATGGCTTCCGGGGCACTTCCCCGTCCCGGCAGGGTGCCGGGACGGAGACTCTGTCCCCCGAATTGGAGTTTCGCGATGGTGGCGGCGCCCCTGGAGTCTTTCTGGAGTTTCGTCAAGTGGTACGGTGTTTTTAGGTCGAAAGGGATTTTATAGGCGAAGAGGCGGCGCAGGAGGGGCACCTGGGGGCTCCCCACCATAGGCCGGCGCGGGCCCAGGCCAGGCCGCGTCGCCTTATGGTGTGGTGGCCCTCTGGCCCCTCTCCGACTCTTCTTCGGTGTTCTGGAGACTTCCGGGAAAAATAGGAGGTTTGGCGTTGATTTCGTCCAATTCCGAGAATATTGCCCGAACAGCCTTTACGGAACCAAAAACAGCAGAAAACGAGAGCCGGCACTTGTGGCATCTTGTTAATAGGTTACTTCCGGAAAATGCATGAAATCATCATAAAGTGCAAGCAAAACATGTAAGTATTGTCATAAAACAAGCATGGAACGACAGAAATTATGGATACGTCGGGGACGTATCATCTCTCCGTTTGCAACCAAAGCTTTGCCTCTCCTTGTGTTAGTGTGACACCGAGCACCCTTACATACACTTTTCCGCTCACTTTTGGTTGCACTAACCCCGCTTATCCCGTGTGTGTGTTCCACAACTTTTCCGTGTTTATAGTGATCACCACTGTGACATTTGAATTTTTGGACCTCACCCACTTTTAACAACATACTTGATTTCGGATTTCGTCTTTTGGCTTTCCACCATACTCACCTAACACCATATTTGCTAGCTTTTGCGTGTGGTTTTGCGTGTGTACCCGATACAGTTGGTCTTGCTTTTGGCTTGGTTGATTGCCTCAATACTATCTTACCTTGGTAAGAGTGCGAGGTAGTCTCCTTCCACTAACATACACAACATAGTTCTTGTATTTCCATCATGGATAGGAACGGAGATGAACCAAGGGATGGAGAAGTCCTCCGCAACACCGAGAGGTTGGCTACCCAACACAACCTATGGAAGCAACGCCAAGAGTTCAAGGAGCAACTCACTTTATTCGAGACACGCATCGACGAGCAATACGACGAAGTGGCACACAACTTCTCCGTTGTGAACCAAGACTTGGTTCTACTCCGTGAAGCTACGGACAACTTGAATGGCCAAATGGCGGCCAATGATGCAAACATGGAGCGGCGCATGGATAGCCTCGAGCGAGCCATCGCCAACTTGGGTCGTCATCACCGACACCGCTCTACTTCATCATCATCAAGCTCGTCACAAGATTACTACTCTCATGGTCACCGTTCG
This sequence comes from Lolium rigidum, assembly GCF_022539505.1. Lineage (NCBI taxonomy): Eukaryota > Viridiplantae > Streptophyta > Magnoliopsida > Poales > Poaceae > Lolium > Lolium rigidum. Next base: position 127,417,172 of record NC_061511.1, read on the forward strand.
TCCTCAAGCTCCTCCTCATGGCATGAAGACCATCATCGACCTCATCGCCCACATGCTCATCATGAAGACTCTCGCTCCAACTCAAGGCGAGGAGAAATACATCGCCATGATCGTCCACATGACCGTCCTCCACAAGATCGTCCTCAACCGGATCGCCATGCCCACCATGGGCGTGACGACCATCCCCACGACAACGTCTTCCACAACATGGAGCCACATGGTGATGCTCAAGACCAAGGTCATCAAGATCAACCGAGGCGTGATCTCCGAAATCACCCTCGCCATGACCAACGTGGAAGAGGAGACCCGCACCATGACCAAGATGAGAGGGCCATCCTTGGACGTCGCCAACAACCTCAACAACCTCGTCAAGATCTTCAACAACATCATCATCGTGAACCAAGTGAAGCTAGTGTCCAACTTCAACGCCAACCCAATGCTATGGTTGGCCGTGGAAGACCTCCTATACCACCTCAATCCGCAAGAGATGAAGGCATCCGTCCTCGCCGAAGAAATTTGGAGGATGAAGAGAACATGTTTGGACGTCTCAAGTTCACCATGCCCAAGTTCAAGGGTGAAGAGGATGCCGAGGCCTACCTCTCATGGGCACTAAAGGTTGACAAGATTTTACGCATCCACAACTACTCCGGTGCCAAGAAAGTGGCCATGGCGTCTCTTGAGTTTGAGGATTATGCCAACACTTGGTGGGAACAAGTTCTCACTCTAAGGGAAGAAAAGGGTGACCCTCCGATTGACACTTGGGAAGAGATGAAGGAAGAGATGCAAGCTCGCTTTGTACCAACCCACTACGAGACCGACCTCTTCAACAAGCTCCAAAAGTTGAAGCAAGGCACCAAGACGTTGAGGAGTTCTTCAAGGAGATGGAGTTGACTATGATGCGAGCCAACATACAAGAATCCGAGCAACAAACCATCGCTCGTTTCTTCAATGGCCTCAACTATCCCATCAAGCGAATTGTGGAGTTCCAACCTTATTCCAACATGGTTGAGTTGGTTCACCAAGCCTCCAAGGCCGAGCGCCAAGTGAGTGAGGACATCAAGTACTCCAAGTCCAAGTCATACTTCGCCTCCAAGCTCGCGACAACAACACCTACAACAAGTGTCAAGCCTACCGTGTCCTCTACACCATCCAAGCAACCGACTATCCAAAGTCGCATGAAGCAAACGGTGTCCTCTACCGCCTCCTCTAAGGCCTCTACGGGACCCTCTAATGTCACTTGCTTCAAGTGTGGCACCCAAGGCCACAAGTCCTTTGAGTGCAAGAATACCAAGGTCATGATCACCATGGAGAATGGTGACATAGAGACGCTCGATGAAGATGAATATGAAGCTATGGTACAAGCCACCGTCGCAAATGAAGAAGCTTATGATGAAGATAGTGGAGAAGACCCTCTCTTATGTGTGCATGACCCAAACCCTTCACTTGTGGTCACAAGGGTGCTAACAACTCAACCTCAAGCTATGGAAGACCAACGGTGCAACATCTTCCAAACCCGTGCCGGTATTGGTGGCTGATACGTCTCCGACGTATCGATAATTTCTTATGTTCCATGCCATATTATTGATGATACCTACATGTTTTATGCACACTTTATGTCATATTCGTGCATTTTCTGGAACTAACCTATTAACAAGATGCCGAAGAGCCGATTCGTTGTTTTCTGCTGTTTTTGGTTTCGAAATCCTAGTAACGAAATATTCTCGGAATTGGACGAAATCAACGCCCGGGGTCCTATTTTGCCACGAAGCTTCCGGAAGACCGAAGAGGAGTCGAAGTGGGGCCACGAGGCGCCGCCACCATAGGGCGGCGCGGCCCTGGCCCTGGCCGCGCCGACCTATGGCGTGGGGCCCTCGTGTGGCCCCCCGCGTTGCCCTTCCGCCTACTTAAAGCCTCCGTCGCGAAACCCCCAGTACCGAGAGCCACGATACGGAAAACCTTCCAGAGACGCCGCCGCCAATCCCATCTCGGGGGATTCTGGAGATCTCCTCCGGCACCCTGCCGGAGAGGGGATTCATCTCCCGGAGGACTCTTCACCGCCATGGTCGCCTCCGGAGTGATGAGTGAGTAGTTCACCCCTGGACTATGGGTCCATAGCAGTAGCTAGATGGTTGTCTTCTCCTCATTGTGCTTCATTGTTGGATCTTGTGAGCTTCCTAACATGATCAAGATCATCTATCTGTAATACTATATGTTGTGTTTGTCGGGATCCGATGGATAGAGAATACCATGTTATGTTAATTATCAAGTTATTACCTATGTGTTGTTTATGATCTTGCATGCTCTCCGTTATTAGTAGAGGCTCTGGCCAAGTTTTTGCTCTTAACTCCAAGAGGGAGTATTTATGCTCGATAGTGGGTTCATGCCTCCACTGATACCGGGACGAGTGACAGAAAGTTCTAAGGTTGTGGATTGCTTGTTGCCACTAGGGATAAAACATTGATGCTATGTCTAAGGATGTAGTTGTTGATTACATTATGCACCATACTTAATGCAATTGTCCGTTGTTTTACAACTTAATACTTGGAAGGGGTTCGGATGATAACTCTGAAGGTGGACTTTTTGGCATAGATGCAGTTGGATGGCGGTCTATGTACTTTGTCGTAATGCCCAATTAAATCTCACTATATTTATCATGACATGTATGTGCATTGTTATGCCCTCTCTATTTGTCAATTGCCCGACTGTAATTTGTTCACCCAACATGCTTTTATCTTATGGGAGAGACACCTCTAGTGAACTGTGGACCCCGGTCCATTCTTTTATACTCGAAATACAAATCTGTCTGCAATACTTGTTTTTTTACTTGTTTTCTTGCAAACAATCATCTTCCACACAATACGGTTAATCCTTTGTTACAGCAAGCCGGTGAGATTGACAACCTCACTCGTTTCGTTGGGGCAAAGTACTTTGGTTGTGTTGTGCAGGTTCCATGTTGGCGCCGGAATATCTGGTGTTGCGCCGCACTACATCCCGCCGCCATCAACCTTCAACGTGCTTCTTGACTCCTACTGGTTCAATTAAACCTTGGTTTCTAACCGAGGAAACTTGCCGCTGTGCGCATCACACCTTCCTCTTGGGGTTCCCAACGGACGTGTCAATTACACGCATCAAGCAAATTTACGGCGCCGTTGCCGGGGAGATCAAGACACGCTGCAAGGGGAGTCTCCACTTCCCAACCTCTTTACTTTGTTTTTGTCTTGCTTTATTTTATTTACTACTTTGTTTGCTGCATTATATCAAAACACAAAAAAATTAGTTGCTAGTTTTACTTTATTTACTTGTCTTGCACTCTATATCAAAAACACAAAAAAATTAGTTACTTGCATTTACTTTATCTAGTTTGTTTTATTTACTACTGCTAAAATGGCCACCCCTGAAAATACTAAGTTGTGTGACTTCACAACCACAAACAATAATGATTTCCTATGCACACCTATTGCTCCACCTGCTACTACAGCAGAATTCTTTCAAATTAAACACGCTTTCTTGAATCTTGTTATGCGAGAGCAATTTTCTAGTGTTAGTTCGATGATGCTGCTGCCCATCTCAATAATTTTGTTGAATTGTGTGAAATGCAAAAGTATAAAGATGTAGATGGTGACATTATAAAATTAAAATTGTTCCCTTTCTCATTAAGAGGAAGAGCTAAAGATTGGTTGATATCTGTGCCTAAGAATAGTATTGATTCCTGGACTAAATGCAAGGATGCTTTTATTGGTAGATATTATCCCCCTGCTAAAATTATATCTTTGAGGAGTAGCATAATGAATTTTAAACAATTGGATAATGAACATGTTGCTCAAGCTTGGGAAAGAATGAAATCTTTGGTTAAAAATTGCCCAACCCATGGACTGACTACTTGGATGATCATCCAAACCTTCTATGCAGGACTAAATTTTTCTTCGCGTAATTTATTGGATTCAGCTGCTGGAGGTACCTTTATGTCCATCACTCTTGGTGAAGCAACAAAGCTCCTTGATAATATGATGATTAATTACTCTGAATGGCACACGGAAAGAGCTCCACAAGGTAAGAAGGTAAATTCTATTGAAGAATCCTCTTCCTTGAATGATAAGGTTGATGCTATTATGTCTATGCTTGTGAATGATAGGACTAATGTTGATCCTAATAATGTTCCGTTAGCTTCATTAGTTGCCCAAGAAGAACATGTTGATGTAAACTACATTAAAAATAATAATTTCAACAACAATGCTTATCGGAACAATTCTAGTAATAACTATAGGCCATATCCTTATAATAATGGTAACGGTTATGCTAATTCTTATGGGAATTCTTACAACAATAATAGGAATACACCCCCTGGACTTGAAGCTATGCTTAAAGAATTTATTAGTATACAAACTGCCTTTAACAAATCTGTTGAGGAAAAGCTCAATAAAATTGATATTCTCGCTTCTAAGGTTGATAGTCTTGCTTCTGATGTTGATCTTTTGAAATCGAAAGTTATGCCTAATAGGGATATTGAAAATAAAATTGTTACTACAGCAAATGCCATCCAAGTTAGAATTAATGAGAATATAAGATTAATGGCTGAACTGCGTGCTAGGTGGGATAGAGAAGAAAATGAAAAACTAGCTAAAGAGAAAAATGTAGCTAAAGTTTGGACTATTACCACCACTAGCAATGCTAATGATTCACATGTTGCTGCACCTCATACTATCAATAATGAAATAATTGGTGTTGGCAATGTTTCTACTCCTAGTTCAAAGCGCGCAAAATTACCTCGAAACTCGCTAAAACTGCATAAACTGCTAGGTGATAAAGCTGCTGAAATTTTTTCCAACCTTGGGGATGATAATCCCATTGCTTTAGATTGTAATGATTTAGATTTTGATGATTGCCACATCTCTGAAGTTATAAAGTTCTTACAAAAACTTGCTAAGAGTCCGAATGCTAGCGTCTGTAAACTTGGCTTTCACAAAACATATTACAAATGCTCTCATAAAAGCTAGAGAAGAGAAACTAAAACTTGAAACTTCTATTCCTAGAAAGCTAGAGGATGGTTGGGAGCCCATCATTAAAATGAGGGTCAAAGATTTTGATTGTAATGCTTTATGTGATCTTGGTGCAAGTATTTCGTTATGCCTAAGAAAGTCTATGATATGCTTGACTTGCCACCAATGAAAAACTATTATCCGGATGTTAATCTCGTCGATAATGCTAAAAAGAAACCTTTGGGGAAAGTTGATAATGTTCATATTATGGTTAACAATAACCTTGTCCCCGTTGATTTTGTTGTCTTGGATATTGAATGCAATGCATCTTGTCCCATTATATTGGGAAGACCTTTTCTTCGAACCGTTGGTGCTACTATTGATATGAAGGAAGGTAATATTAAATATCAATTTCCTCTCAAGAAAGGTATGGAACACTTCCCTAGAAAGAGAATGAAGTTACCTTATGATTCTATTATTAGAACAAATTATGATGTTGATGCTTCATCTCTTGATGTTACTTGATATACACTTTCGCGCCTAGGCTGAAAGGCGTTAAAGAAAAGCGCTTATGGGAGACAACCCATGTTTTTACTACAGTATTTTTGTTTTATATTTGAGTCTTGGAAGTTGTTTACTACTGTAGCAACCTCTCCTTATCTTAGTTTTGAGTTTTGTTGTGCCAAGTAAAGTCTTTGATAGTAAAGTGAATACTAGATTTGGATTACTGCGCAGAAACAGATTTCTTTGCTGTCACGAATCTGGCTCTAATTCTCTGTAGGTAACTCAGAAAATTAAGCCAATTTACGTGCGTGATACTCAGATATGTACGCAACTTTCATTCAATTTGGGCATTTTCATTTGAGCAAGTCTGGTGCCCTAATAAAATCCATCTTTACGGACTGTTCTGTTTTGATGATTCTGCCTTTTATTTCGCATTGCCTCTTTTGCTATGTTGGATGAATTTCTTTGATCCATTAATGTCCAGTAGCTTTATGCAATGTCCAGAAGTGTTAAAAATGATTGTGTCACCTCTGAACATGTTAATTTTTATTGTGCACTAACCCTCTAATGAGTTGTTTCGAGTTTGGTGTGGAGGAAGTTTTCAAGGATCAAAAGAGGAGTATGATACAATATGATCAAGGAGAGTGAAAGCTCTAAGCTTGGGGATACCCCGGTGGTTCACCCCTGCATATTCTAAGAAGACTCAAGCGTCTAAGCTTGGGGATGCCCAAGGCATCCCCTTCTTCATCGACAACATTATCAGGTTCCTCCCCTGAAACTATATTTTTATTCCGTCACATCTTATGCTTGAAGCGTCGGTTTGTTTTTGTTTTTTGTTTTGTTTGAATAAAATGGATCCTAGCATTCACTTTGTGGGAGAGAGACACGCTCCGCTGTAGCATATGGACAAGTATGTCCTTAGGCTTTACTCATAATATTCATGGCAAAGTTTCTTCTTCGTTAAATTGTTATATGGTTGGAATTGGAAAATGCTACATGTAGTAATTCTAAAATGTCTTGGATAATTTGATACTTGGCAATTGTTGTGCTCATGTTTAAGCTCTTGCATCATATACTTTGCACCCATTAATGAAGAAACACTTAGAGCTTGCTAATTTGGTTTGCATATTTGGTTTCTCTAGAGTCTAGATAATATCTAGTATTGAGTTTTGAACAACAAGGAAGACGGTGTAGAGTCTTATAATGTTTACAATATGTCTTTTATGTGAGTTTTGCTGCACCGTTCCTCCTTGTGTTTGTTTCAAATAACCTTGCTAGCCTAAACCTTGTATCGAGAGGGAATACTTCTCATGCATCCAAAATCCTCGAGCCAACCTCTATGCCATTTGTGTCCACCATACCTACCTACTACATGGTATTTATCCGCCATTCCAAAGTAAATTGCTTGAGTGCTACCTTTAAAATTCCATCATTCACCTTTACAATATATAGCTCATGGGACAAATAGCTTAAAAACTATTGTGGTATTGAATATGTACTTATGCACTTTATCTCTTATTAAGTTGCTTGTTGTGCGATAACCATGCTTCGGGGACGCCATCAACTACCCTTTGTTGAATATCATGTGAGTTGCTATGCATGTCCGTCTTGTCTGAAGTAAGAGAGATCTACCACCTTAATGGTTGGAGCATGCATATTGTTAGAGAAGAACAATGGGCCGCTAACTAAAGCCATGATTCATGGTGGAAGTTTCAGTTTTGGACATATATCCTCAATCTCATATGAGAATAATAATTGTTCCCACATGCTTATGCATTAAAGAGGAGTCCATTATCTGTTGTCCATGTTGTCCCGGTATGGATGTCTAAGTTGAGAATAATCAAAAGCGAGAAATCCAAAATGCGAGCTTTCTCCTTAGACCTTTGTACGAGCGGCATGGAGGTACCCCATTGTGACACTTGGTTAAAACATGTGTATTGCGATGATCCGGTAGTCCAAGCTAATTAGGACAAGGTGCGGGCACTATTAGTATACTATGCATGAGGCTTGCAACTTGTAAGATATAATTTTCATAACTCATATGCTTTATTACTACCGTTGACAAAATTGTTTCATGTTTTCAAAATAAAAGCTCTAGCACAAATATAGCAATCGATGCTTTCCTCTTTGAAGGACCATTCTTTTACTTTTATGTTGAGTCAGTTCACCTATTTCTCTCCACCTCAAGAAGCAAACACTTGTGTGAACTGTGCATTGATTCCTACATACTTGCATATTGCACTTATTATATTACTCTATGTTGACAATTATCCATGAGTGATGGCGTGTATTTCACACGTTCGTTGGGCAACCCCAAGAGGAAGGTATGATGCGCACAGCAGCAAGTTTTCCCTCAGAAAGAAACCAAGGTTTATCGAACCAGGAGGAGCCAAGAAGCACGTTGAAGGTTGATGGCGGCGGGATGTAGTGCGGCGCAACACCGGAGATTCCGGCGCCAACGTGGAACTCGCACAACACAACCAAAGTACTTTGCCCCAACGAAACAGGTGAGGTTGTCAATCTCACCGGCTTGCTTGTAACAAAGGATTAACCGTATTGTGTGGAAGATGATTGTTTGCGAGATAAAATAGTAAAAACAAGTATTGCAGCAGATTTGTATTTCGAGTATTAAAGAATGGACCGGGGTCCACGGTTCACTAGAGGTGTCTCTCCCATAAGATAAAAGCATGTTGGGTGAACAAATTACAGTCGGGCAATTGACAAATAGAGAGGGCATAACAATGCACATACATGACATGATAAGTATAGTGAGATTTAATTGGGCATTACGACAAAGTACATAGACCGCCATCCAACTGCATCTATGCCTAAAAAGTCCACCTTCGGGTTATCATCCGAACCCCCTCCGGTATTAAGTTGCTAAACAACGAGACAATTGCATTAAGTATGGTGCGTAATGTAATCAACAACTACATCCTCGGACATAGCGCCAATGTTTTATCCCTAGTGGCAACAAGCACAACACAACCTTAGAACTTTCTCGTCACTCGTCCCAGTGTCAATGCGGGCATGAACCCACTATCGAGCATAAGTACTCCCTCTTGGAGTTAAAAGTAAAAACTTGACCGGAGCCTCTACTAGAAACGGAGAGCATGCAAGATCATAAACAACACATGTATAATAACTTGATAATTAACATGACATGGTATTCTCTATCCATCGGATCCCGACAAACACAACATATAGAATTACGGATAGATGATCTTGATCATGTTAGGCAGCTCACAAGATCCAACAATGAAGCACAATGAGGAGAAGACAACCATCTAGCTACTGCTATGGACCCATAGTCCAGGGGTGAACTACTCACTCATCACTCCGGAGGCGACCATGGCGGTGTAGAGTCCTCCGGGAGATGAATCCCCTCTCTGGCAGGGTGCCGGAGGAGATCTCCAGAATCCCCCGAGATGGGATCGGCGGCGACGGCGTCTCAGTAAGGTTTTCCGTATCGTGGTTTTTCGCATCAGGGTTTCGCGACGGAGGCTTTAAGTAGGCGGAAGGGCAGGTCAAGGGGCGTCACGAGGGCCCACGCTATAGGTCGGCGCGGCCAAGGCCTGGGCCGCGCCGCCCTATAGTCTGGCCACCTCGTGGCCCCACTTCGTGTGTTCTTCGGTCTTCTGGAAGCTCCGTGGAAAAATAGGGCCCTGGGTCTTCGTTTCGTCCAATTCCGAGAATATTTCGTTACTAGGATTTCTGAAAACCAAAAACAGCGAGAAAACGAGAACCGGCACTTCGGCATCTTGTTAATAGGTTAGTTCCGGAAAATGCACGAATATGACATAAAGTGTGCATAAAACATGTAGGTATCATCAATAATATGGCATAGAACATAAGAAATTATCGATACGTCGGAGACGTATCAAGCATCCCCAAGCTTAGTTACGCTCGTCCCGAGCGAGGTAAAACGATAACAAAGATAATTTCTGAAGTGATATGCCATCATAACCTTGATCATACTATTTGTAAACATATGTAGTGGATGCAGCGATCATAACAATGGTGATGACATGAGTAAACAGGTGAATCATATAGCGAAGACTTTTCATGAATAGTACTTCAAGACAAGTATTAATAAGTCTTGCATAAGAGTTAACTCATAAAGCAATAAATCAAAGTAAAGGTATTGAAGCAACACAAAGGAAGATTAAGTTTCAGCAGTTGCTTTCAACTTGTAACATGTATATCTCATGGATAATTGTCAACATAGAGTAATATAACAAGTACAATATGCAAATATGTAGGAATCAATGCACGGTTCACACAAGTGTTTGCTTCTTGAGGTGGGGAGAAATAGGTGAACTGACTCAACATAAAAGTAAAAAGAATGGTCCTTCAAAGAGGAAAGCATCGATTGCTATATTTGTGCTAGAGCTTTTATTTTGAAAACATGAAACAATTTTGTCAACGGTAGTAATAAAGCATATGAGTTATGAAAATTATATCTTACAAGTTGCAAGTCTCATGCATAGTATACTAATAGTGCCCGCACCTTGTCCTAATTAACTTGGACTACCGGATCTTTGCAATGCACATGTTTTGACCAAGTGTCACAATGGGGTACCTCCATGCCGCCTCGTACAAAGGTCTAAGGAGAAAGCTCGCATTTTGGATTTCTCGCTTTTGATTATTCTCAACTTAGACATCCATACCGGGACAACATGGACAACGGATAATGGACTCCTCTTTAATGCATAAGCATGTGGCAACAATTTTTATTCTCATATGAGATTGAGGATATATGTCCAAACCGAAACTTCCACCATGAATCATGGCTTTAGTTAGCGGCCCAAAGTTCTTCTCTAACAACATGCATGCTCCAACCATGAAGGTGGTAGATCTCTCTTGCTTCGGACAAGACGGACATGCATAGCAACTCACATGATATCCAACAAAGAATAGTTGATGGCGTCCCCGAAACATGGTTATCGCTCAACAAGCAACTTAATAAGAGATAAAGTGCATAAGTACATATTCAATACCACAATAGTTTTTAAGCTATTTGTCCCATGAGCTATATATTGCAAAGGTGAATGATGGAGTTTTAAAGGTAGCACTCAAGCAATTTACTTTGGAATGGCGGATAAATACCATGTAGTAGGTAGGTATGGTGGACACAAATGGCATAGTGGTTGGCTAAAGGATTTTGGATGCATGAGAAGTATTCCCTCTCGATACAAGGTTTAGGCTAGCAAGGTTATTTGAAACAAACACAAGGATGAACGGTACAGCAAAACTCACATAAAAGACATATGGTAAACATTATAAGACTCCATACCGTCTTCCTTGTTGTTGAAAACTCAATACTAGATGTTATCTAGACTCTAGAGAAACCAAATATGCAAACCAAATTAGCAAGCTCTAAGTATTTCTTCATTAATGGGTGCAAAGTATATGATGCAAGAGCTTAAACATGAGCACAACAATTGCCAAGTATCAAATTATCCAAGACATTTTAGAGTTATTACATGTATCATTTTCCAATTCCAACCATATAACAATTTAACGAAGAAGAAACTTCGCCATGAATACTATGAGTAGAGCCTAAGGACATATTTGTCCATATGCAACAGCGGAGCGTGTCTCTATCCCATAAAGTGAATGCTAGGATCCATTTTATTCAAACAAAACAAAAAACAAAAACAAACCGACGCTCCAAGCAAAGTACATAAGATGTGGCCGAATAAAAATATAGTTTCAGGGGAGGAACCTGATAATGTTGTCGATGAAGAAGGGGATGCCTTGGGCATCCCCAAGCTTAGACGCTTGAGTCTTCTTAATATATGCAGGGGTGAACCACCGGGGCATCCCCAAGCTTAGAGCTTTCACTCTCCTTGATCATATTGCATCATACTCCTCTCTTGATCCTTGAAAACTTCCTCCACACCAAACTCGAAACAACTCATTAGAGGGTTAGTGCATAATAAAAATTCACATGTTTAGAGGTGACACAATCATTCTTAACACTTCTGGACATTGCATAAAGCTACTGGACATTAGTGGATCAAAGAAATTCATCCAACATAGCAAAAGAGGCAATGCGAAATAAAAGACAGAATCTGTCAAAACAGAACAGTCCGTAAAGATGGATTTTATTAGGCCACCAGACTTGCTCAAACGAAAATGCTCAAATTGAATGAAAGTTGCGTACATATCTCGAGGATCATGCTCGTAAATTGGCGTAATTTTCTGAGCTACCTACAGGGAGATAGACCCAGATTCGTGACAGCAAAGAATTCTGGAACTGCGCAGTAATCCAAATCTAGTACTTACTTTTCTATCAAAGACTTTACTTGGCACAACAAATGTTGGTCAAGTCCGAAGTTGGTCAAGTCCGAAGTTTTCATGGACTTGCCGGTTTCTACCGCCGCTTTGTGAAAGATTTTAGCTCTATTGCTTGCCCTTTGAACGAGCTTACCAAGAAGAATGTGCCGTTTGTGTGGGGCAAGGCCCAACAAAATGCTTTTGACGATTTGAAGAAACGTCTTACCGAAGCTCCCCTCCTCGTTCTTCCAAACTTTGCAAAAACTTTTGAGATTGAGTGCGATGCTAGTGGAATTGGAATCGGTTCTTATGCAAGATGGAAAACCCGTGGCATATTATAGTGAGAAGTTGGACGGCGCACGCCTCAACTATCCTATTTATGACAAGTAGCTCTATGCTTTGGTTCGTGTTCTTGAAATTTGGCAACACTACCTTTGGCCAAAAGAGTTTATCATTCATTCCGACCATGAGTCTTTGAAGTACTTGAAAAACCAACACAATTTGAACAAAATGCATGCAAAATGGGTTGAGTTCATTGAGTCCTTCCCATACGTAATCAAATACAAGAAGGGCAAGGACAATGTAGTGGCGGATGCTCTTTCCCGCAAAAACACCCTTTTGCTTACTCGCTTGGATTTTCATGTCTTGGGACTTGAGGAGATCAAAGAACTCTATATTTCCGATTCTTTCTTTGCACCGATATTTGAGAAGTGTTCCGTTGACCGAGGATTTGATGACTTCTATTTGCACGATGGCTACTTGTTTAAAGCCAACAAAATTTGCATTCCCGAGTCGTCTCTTCGAAAGTTCTCTTGCAAGAGTCACATGGAGGTGGTCTTATGGGACACTTTGGACGTGACAAGACACTTGCGATGTTATCCACTCATTACTATTGGCCAAAGATGAAGCGGGATGTGGAGCGCCTTTGCAACTGTTGCACTACATGCCTTCAAGCTAAGTCCACCACCAACCCTTATGGTCTTTACACACCATTACCTATTCCATATGCACCATGGACCGATATTAGCATGGACTTTGTTCTAGGGTTGCCTCGCACCAAACATGGTCATGATTCAATCTTTGTGGTAGTGGATAGGTTCTCTAAGATGGCACATTTCATACCTTGCCATAAGACCGATGATGCTTCACACATTGCTTCATTGTTTTTCAGGGAAATTGTCCGCCTACACGGAATACCGGCAAGCATTGTGTCGGATCGAGACGTCAAGTTCTTGAGCTATCTATGGAAGTCACTCATGGCAAAGTTTGGAGTGAAGCTCTTATTCTCATCATCCTCCCACCCGCAAACGGACGGACAAACGGAAGTGGTCAATAGAAGCCTCTCAACTCTTCTACGCATCCTCGTGAAGAAAAACTTGAAGTCATGGGAAGAGTGCCTTCCGCACGCGGAGTTTGCCTACAATCGAGCCACGCACAAGACAACATCACGGAGCCCCTTCATGATCGTCTACGGCTTCGACCCTCCCACAGCACTCGACATACTACCACTCCCCCTTCATGAGAGGACGAACATGGACTTCGACAAGCGCACCGCCGCCATGAAGAAACTACATGAAGAAACAAGAGCAACCATACAAGAACATGTGCTTCGTCAAGCCAACCGCCTCAACGCCAAGAAGAAGAAAAGAATATTTCAAGAAGGAGACCTCGTTTGGATCTGATGACCCACAAGTATAGGGGGTGTATCGTAGTATCTTCGATAAGTAAGAATGTCGATCCCAACGAGGAGCAGAAGGTGTTGACAAGCAGTTTCGATGAAGGATTCACTGTAAATGCTCACAGACAAGTATTCGGGGGTTTTGATGTAACAGATGAATAAAGTACGAGTAAGTAAAGTGCGAGAGTAATAATTGCAGCGAGTGGCCCAATCCTTTTTAGCACAAAGGACAAGCCGGTTTGTTTACTTATAATGACCAAACGTTCTCGAGGACACACGGGATTTTAGTCTAGTGCTTTCGCTACATACGGCTAATTAATCTTCATTGTTTTGATAAGTGTTGTGTGGGTGAACCTATGCTAATGTACCGCCCTTCCTAGGACTAATACATACTTGTGATTATACCCCTTGCAAGCATCCGTAACTACAAGAAAGTAATTAAGATAAATCTAACCACGAGCCTTAAACTCGAGATCCTCGCTATCCCTCCCTGCATCGATATACCAACGGGGCTCAGGTTTACGTCACTCCGGCAACCCCGCAATTGGCAAACAAGTACAAGATGCATTCCCCTAGGCCCATAAAGGTGAAGTGTCATGTAGTCGACGTTCACACGACACCACTAGAAGAATAACACCACAACTTAAATATCATAACATTGAATATTACTCAACCATACTTCACTACTAACATTTAGACTTCACCCATGTCCTCAAGTACTAAACGAACTACTCACGAGACATCATATGGAACATGATCAGAGGTGATATGATGATGAATAACAATCTGAACATAAACCTTGGTTCAACGGTTTCACTCAATAGCATCAATAACAAGTAGAAATCAACACCGGGAGAGTTTCCCCTATCAAACAATCAAGATCAAACCCAAATTGTTACAGTGGTGACGGCGTGCAGCGGTGGAGACGGCGGTGATGATGATGAAGATGATGATGATGGTGATGGAGATGATGTCCAGCTCGATGACGGTGACGATGGCGTCGATTTCCCCCTCCGAGAGGGAATTTCCCCGGCGGATCTCAGCCTGCCGGAGAGCTCTTTTCTCTCTGGTGTTCTCCGCCCCGCAGAGGCGGATGTGACTCTTTGCGACGTACCCCTGGAGCTTAGGTTTTCGGGACGAAGGCGTACACGAAGAAAAGGAGGCGAGAGGGGGCTGTGGGCCCCCTCCTCATTGGGCGGCGCGGCCAGGGCAGGGCCCGCGCCAACCTGTGAGGGGGGCCCATGGCGGCCCTCCTCGGCTGCCCCTTCTGGCTCCCTTCGTCATCTGGAAAAATAGGATTTTTCATATAATTTCCGTCAACTGTTGATCTTCCGAAATATTGCATTCTGACGGTGCTTTTTCCAGCGAGAATCCCGGCTCCGGTGCGCGATCCTCCAATAATCATGAAACATGCAAAATAGATGAAATAACATAAGTATCATCTCCAAATATGAAATATATCAATGAATAACAACAAATTATGATATAAAATACCGATGCAAATTGGACGTATCAACTCCCCCCAAGCTTAGACTTCGCTTGTCCCCAAGCGAAACTGAACTCGGTAAACAGGACCACATGTTTATGGAGTGAAGAGTCGATAAATCAAATACGGACAAGAAGCATCATATTCATTCACACAAGACATTCTAGTAAACAACTTCCTCATATAATTCAACTTGAAACAAGTATAAGGTAATCACAAATAAAGGTGCATAAGAAATCATAGTTGGTGATGGCAAACTTTGTTCTTGGTCAGAGAACAGTTAACAGATTATACTTATCTATTGAGCAGCGCTTTCATATTAAAGCTTATGTGGCTCATCTTGCATACTCAATCATAATGATCATTGATAACTTTCAAAGCTATATTCATTCAGATAAAACTTGTACTAAACAAGGAAGAGTAAAAGACATGATGAAGCAAATCACAATATAATAGTTTGATCGCAACAACTCACATACTTGCTTGAGATGGAGGGAAATAGGTTTACTGACTCAACATAAAGTAAAAGACAGACCCTTCGCAGAGGGAAGCAGGGATTAAATCATGTGCTAGAGCTTTTTCAGTTTTGAAATCATATAAAGAGAATAAAAGTAATATTTTAGGAGGTGTTTGTCGTTGTCAACGAATGGTAGCGGGTACTCTAACCCCCTTGCCAAACAGACCTCCAAAGAGCGGCTCCCATGAAGGACGTTATCTCTACCAGAGAAGGTAGATCATCCCTCTTCTCTTTTGTTTACACATGTACTTTAGTTTATTTAAGGATGACACTCCCCCCGACCTTTGCTTACACAAGCCATGGCTAACCGAATCCTCGGGTGCCTTCCAACAATCTCATACCATGGAGGAGTGTCTATTGCAAAATTAAGTTGCTTACTGATGAATCATAGCAAAACATGTGAAGAGAATTATTAATGAAAGTTGATTAATTGGGGCTGGGAACCCCGTTGCCAGCTCTTTTTGCAAAATTAAAGGATAAGTGGATGAAGCCACTAGTCCATTAGTGGAAGCTGCCTAACAAGACTGAAAGATAAAACACCACATACTTCCTCATGAGCTATAAAACATTGACACAAATAAGAGATGATAAATTTTGAATTGTTTAAAGGTAGCACATGAAGTATTTACTTGGAATGGCAGGAAATACCATGCAGTAGGTAGATATGGTGGACACAAATGGCATAGGTTTGGGTTGAGGTTTGGATGCACGAGAAGCATTCCCTCTCAGTACAGGTCTTTGGCTAGCAAGGTTAATTAGAAAGCATAAGAGTTGAGGGAAACAAACGAATATAAATATGATAGAAACAATCATGCATCTTTCTTGTAAGCACAAACAATTTTAACTTCAGAATAATAAGCTATGAGCTAACAAGAAAAGAAGACAATGAAACTATATGTATTTCTCTTTTCTACTTAAACCTCAAGGTGTTGTTGCTATTGACCAATGCTAAGTTTGCCAAAACCAAATAGATTTACTCAATGCTCCCAAAGTGGTACCAATACTAAAATCAAGATCAATCATATAATAGAGATTGCAAACTAAAATAAGGTGTGCAATATGTAAATGATAAGACTTCTCATTAATATTTCATAACGATAACTCACACCAAGGGATACATAGACAACCAACCAAAGGGGAAATACTTCCACACTGCAACCCATCTTATATGATAACTTCCCTACTCATGATATGACACTACTTGATAGTAAAAAGTAAAAAGGTAGTGATGATGTGATACCGCGGCACTCCCCCAAGCTTGGAACAAACCAAGGGGATGCCAATACCGATGATGAATTACTCCTTTGGCGATGGTGGTGATGAATTCCCGACAAGCTTCTCCACAAGCTCCTGAAGCTCATCAATCTTGTACATGAGGTTGCGGATCTTCTCCGAATTGTGCTCGACGCAATTAAGAAGTATGTCCAACGGCGAGTCCCAATTCTTGGAGTTATTTCCCCACCCTTCAGCCTTCGAGCTTCGTCCTTCCTGCAGTGTTAGAACGATCTATATCCCAATTGCTAGGCAATGCTGCCTTGGGAGTCCTTTCAATTTGATTATTGTAGATCAGATTGCGGAAGGGATGGTAAGTGCCTGAAAAAGATGTCTTTGGAGCTAGGTAATGACGTGGAATTCTTCCTCCGGTGCTAATCAGTGCACTCTTCTTGGCGTTGAACGGGTTTGACACCACTCCGATGCTTGCAATGGTGGTGCGCGGGCGTACTCGCGGAACTTCTTCGACTTCCTCTTCATCCTCCTTGACTTCTTCCTTCAACTCGGGGTCTTGAATACCTTCCTCCGAAGGCTCCTTGTCCTTGTTGTTGGAGACCATGGTGCTTATAGATCAAAGACAGATCCTGGCAGAAACAGCTCGAAACAAAACACGTCGAGAAAACGATATACGGACCTCCAGGGGTCCGGGGGATTATATAGCAAAAATTTTCACAACAAACGGAAAGTACCAGGTCAAACCAGAGTCGGAGAGGGGCGACGAGGGGCCCTCCTCATAGGGCGACGCGGCCAGGCTAGGGCCCGCGCCGGCCTGTGGGGGCACGCCCTCGTGCGTCTCTTCCACTCCGTTTCGATCTCGTAATTTTTCATATTTTCCAAAAACAGCAAAAACATTGTTCGGAAAGTAAATCGCGAACTTTTTATTACCTGTACTCGTTACCTATTCAAAGTCGATTCCGGCGGATCGTCAATTTGACCTTTGATGAACACCTCCGGTGTTTCCACTCGAATAACATCAACATCTACATTATAAGAATCACCCGAGATATAATGCTTGAGTCTTTGTCCATTCACCACTTGCGTGGCATTGCCTTGGAGAGAACTAATTTTAATTGCTCCTGAACGATACACCTCCTCAACAACATACGGTCCTTCCCATTTCGAGAGTAATTTCCCTGCAAAGAATCTGAGACGAGACCGATACAATAGGACTTTATCCCCAATATTAAACTCTCTTTTGATAATCCTTCTATCATGCCATTTCTTAACTTTCTCTTCAAAGAGTTTAGCATTTTCATAAGCTTCACTTCTCCATTCATCTAAAGAACTTAATTGCAGCAACCTCTTATTACCGGCTAGTTTAGGATCTTTATTTATTTCTCTAACAGCCCAATAAGCTTTGTGCTCTAGTTCTAAAGGTAAATGACAAGCTTTTCCATAAACCATTTTATAAGGTGACATTCCAATGGGGTTTTTATAAGCAGTTCTATAAGCCCATAGTGCTTCCTTCAATTTACTAGCCCAATTCTTTCTAGTTTTATTAACAGTCTTTTGCAAGATAGATTTAATTTCTCTATTTGATAGTTCTACTTGCCCACTAGTTTGAGGATGATAAGCGGAAGAAATTCTATGATTAATACCATATTTAGCAAGAGTTTTTCTAAAACCACCATGAATAAAATGCGAACCTCCATCTGTCATAATATATCTAGGAACTCCAAATCTAGGAAAAATAATGTCTAAAAGCATTCTTAAAGAGGTCTCACCGTCAGCACTTTTTGTAGGTATGGCTTCCACCCATTTTGTAACATAATCAACAACAACAAGTATATGAGTGTTACCTTCTGAAGAGGGAAAAGGTCCCATGAAGTCAAATCCCCAACAATCGAATGGTTCAATAACAAGAGTATAATTCATAGGCATTTCATTGCGTCTGGAGATATTACCAACCCTTTGACATTAATCACAAGATAAAATAAACTTCCTTGCATCTTTGAAGAGAGTTGGCCAATAAAAACCCGATTGTAGAACGTTTTGTGCGGTTCTATCTCCGGCGTGATGTCCTCCATAAGCACTACCATGACATTTACTCAATATCTCTTATTGTTCATATTCGGGAACACATCTTCGCAAAATACCATCCACTCCTTCTTTATATAAGTGTGGATCATCCCAAAAATAATGCCTCAAGTCATAAAAGAATTTCCTCCTTTGCTGAGCTGAAAAGGTTGGAGGCAAGTACTTGGAAACAATAAAGTTAGCATAATCAGCATACTGATGGCGTGTATTTCACACGTTCGTTGGGCAACCCCAAGAGGAAGGTATGATGAGCACAGCAGCAAGTTTTCCCTCAGAAAGAAACCAAGGTTTATCGAACCAGGAGGAGCCAAGAAGCACGTTGAAGGTTGATGGCGGCGAGATGTAGTGCGGCGCAACACCGAGAGATTCCGGCGCCAACGTGGAACCTCGCACAACACAACCAAGCTACTTTGCCCCAACGAAACAGCTGAGGTTGTCAATCTCACCGGCTTGCTCGTAACAAAGGATTAACCGTATTGTGTGGAATATGATTGTTTGCAGAGAAAACAAGTAGAACAAGTATTGCAATGAGATTGTATTTCAAGTAAAGAGAATTGGACCGGGGTCCACAGTTCACTAGAGGTGTCTCTCCCATAAGACGAACAAGCATGTTGGGTGAACAAATTACGATTGGGCAATTGACAAATAAAGAGAGCATGACAATGCACATACATATCATGATGAGTATAGTGAGATTTAATTGGGCATTACGACAAAGTACATAGACCGCCATCCAACTCGCATCTATGCCTAAAAAGTCCACCTTCGAGGTTATCATCCGAACCCCTCCAAGTATTAAGTTGCAAAGCAACGGACAATTGCATTAAGTATGGTGCGTAATGTAATCAACAACTACATCCTTAGACATAGCATCAATGTTTTATCCCTAGTGGCAACAGAGACAACACAACCTTAGAACTTTCTCATCATCGTCCCGGTGTCAATGCGAGCATGAACCCACTATCGAGCATAAGTACTCCCTCTTGGAGTTAAAAGCATCTACTTGGCCAGAGCATCTACTAATAACTAGAGAGCATGCAAGATCATAAACAACACATAAGCATAACTTTGATAATCAACATAACAAGTATTCTCTATTCATCGGATCCCAACAAACGCAACATATAGAATTACATATAGATGATCTTGATCATGATAGGCAGCTCACAAGATCCGACAATGATAGCACAATGGGGAGAAGACAACCATCTAGCTACTGCTATGGACCCATAGTCCAGGGGTAGACTACTCACTCATCACTCCGGAGGCGACCATGGCGGTGTAGAGTCCTCCGGGAGATGATTCCCTCTCCGGCAGGGTGCCGGAGGCGATCTCCGGGATCCCCCGAGATGGGATCGGCGGCGACGGCGTCTCGGTAATGTTTTCCGTATCGTGGCTCTCGGTATCGGGGGTTTCGTCACGGAGGCTATTTGTAGGCGGAAGGGCAGGTCAAGAGGCGGCACGGGGGCCCACACCACAGGCCGGCGCGGCCAAGGGGGGCCGCGCCGCCCTAGGGTTTGGCGCCCCGTGGCCCCTCTTCGTCTCTCCTTCGGACTTCGGAAGCTTCGTGAGAAAATAGGCCTCCGGGCTTTTATTTCGTCCAATTCCGAGAATATTTCTTTACTAGGATTTCGAAACCAAAAACAAGCAGAAACAAAGAATCGGCACTTCGGCATCTTGTTAATAGGTTAGTTCCAGAAAATGCACGAATATGACATAAAGTGTGCATAAAACATGTAGATAACATCAATAATGTGGCATGGAACACAAGAAATTATCGATACGTTGGAGACGTATCACATACCAAGGACTATCTCGCGAGCTCACCTTTATTACAGCCAATTGTTCATTTGGAAAACTATCATTAACAGGAACATGATCATAAGCAATATTTTCCAATCTAGACAAATTATCAGCAACAGGATTATCAAGCACCTTTCCTATCTACAATATGTAAATCAAATTATTGCAAAAGAAGTACCCATCTAATAAGCCTCGCTTAGCATCTTTGTTTGTCATAAGGTATCTAATTGCAGCATGATCAGTATGAATTGTAACTTTTGAATCAACAATATAAGATCTAAATTTATCACAAGCAAAGACTACAGCTAATAATTCTTTTTCAGTTGTAGCATAATTTTTTTGAGCAGCATCAAGAGTTTTGCTAGCATAATGAATAACATTCAATTTCTTATCTACCCACTGTCCAAGAACAGCGCCTACAACAGAAATCACTAGCATCACACATAATTTCAAATGGTAAGTTCCAATCAGAGGTTCAACTATAGGGCAGCTTGTTAAGGCTTTGTTTAGAGTTTCAAAAGCTTCCTTACAATCATCATCAAAAACAAAAGGTACATCTTTTTGAAGAAGATTAGTAAGAGGCTTTGAAATCTTAGAGAAGTCTTTAATAAACCTCCTATAAAACCCAGCATGCCCAAGAACACTACGAATACCTTTAACATCCCTAGGATAGGGCATCTTCTCAATGGCTTCAACTTTAGCTCTATCAACTTCAATACCTCTCTCGGAAATTTTATGTCCCAATACAATTCCTTCATTAACCATAAAGTGGCATTTCTCCCAATTAAGAACAAGGTTAGTTTCTTCACATCTCTGCAAAACTTTATCAAGGTTTCGCAGGCAATTGTCAAAAGAATTTCCATATATAGACGGAAAAATCGTCCATGAATACCTCTACAATACTCTCACAAAAGCCATGAAAAATAGCAGACATGCATCTTTGAAAAGTAGCAGGAGCATTACATAAACCAAAAGGCATACGTCTATAAGCATAAGTTCCATAGGGACAAGTGAAAGTGGTTTTCTCTTGATCTTTAGTTTTAACAGCAATTTGTGAAAACCTAGCATAACCATCAAGAAAGCAAAAATGAGTATTTTTAGATAACCTTTCTAACATTTGATCAATAAAAGGCAAAGGGTAATGATCTTTCTTAGTAACCTTATTAACTTTTCGATAATCAATGCACATTCTATACCCTACAACTACTCTTTGAGGGATGAGCTCATCATTATCATTAGGCACAACAGATCATTCCTCCTTTCTTAGGAACACAATGCACAGGACTAACCCATCTACTATCAGCAATAGGATATATAATACCAGCTTCAAGGAGTCTTAATACCTCATTTCTTACCACATCCTTCATCTTAGGAATTAGGCGACGCTGAGGTTCAACAATAGGTTTCGCATCATCTTCCATATTAATGGCGTGTTGGCAAATAGAGGGAGAAATCCCCTTCAAGTCATCAAGAGTGTAGCCAATAGCACCTCGGTGTTTCTTCAGTATTTCCAATAACCTTTCTTCTTCAAACTCTGAAAGCTTCGAACTAATAATAACATGATATATTTTATTATCATCAATATGAGCATATTTAAGATTATCAGGCAATGGTTTTAAATCAAAGACAGGATCTTCCTTTGGTGGTGGTGTTGTACCCAAGTCTTCCACCGGTAAATCATGCTTAAGAATAGGTTGACGAAGGAAAATTTCATCAAGCTCGTCTCTTTCTTCCCTAAAAACTTCACTCTCACTATTCTCCAAATGTTGCCGCAAAGGATTACTAGGAGCAAGAGCAATAGATGCGCACTGTTCAACTTTAAAATCACTATTAGGCGAATCAATTTTATAAGGAGTTTTGGTAAATTTAGAGAAGTTAAACTCATAAGATTCACCAAGCAAATTTAGTCAAAATTTTCTCTTTCTTGCAATCTATAATAGCTCCACAAGTATTTAGAAAAGGTCTACCAAAAATGATAGGACAATATTTACTAGCAAGCAGAATCCAAGTACCAAAAAGTCAGCAGGATATTTAATCTTACCACATAGAACTTCCACATCTCAAATAATACCAATAGGGGAGATAGTTTCTCTATTAGCCAGCCGAATAACCACATCAATATCTTCAAGTTCACAAGAACCAATTTTGTGCATAATCTCCGTGTAAAGCTCATAAGGAATAGCACTAATACTTGCACCAATATCACATTAACCATAATAACAATGATCACCAATTCTAACAGATAGCATAGGAACACTAGCTTTCCTAGACTTATTAGGATGCGAAACAATAATAGAAGCATCTTCACAGAAAATAATATGACCATCTTCTACATTTTCAAATACAAGATCTTTAACAATTGCAACAGCAGGTTCAACTTTTATTTGTTCTTCAGGTTCTATAGGTTTCTTTTCACTTTTATGAACCGCACTATTTATAACAGAGTACTCCTTCATTTTAGCAGGAAAAGGAGTTTTTTCAATATAAGCTTCAGGAATAACATGATCAACAGTTTCAACTACAACACATTTATTTATAGATGAATCAATTTTATCTTTATACGGTTCATGATACTTATCAAAGTTCTTCTTAGGCAATTCATAATGAGAAGCAAAATCTTTATAAAGATTTGCAGCAACTTGAGAATCAAGACCATAAGTAGCACAAATATTACGAAATTTATCAGTATCCATAAAAGCTTCAATGCATTTATAATCATAATTTACACCTGATTCTCTATCCTTGTCGTTCTCCCATCCTTCAGTATTTTCTTGGATCCGATTAAGAAGGTCCCTTTTAAACTCTTCCTTGTTGCGTGTAAATGATCCAGAACAAGAAGTATTCAGCAAGGTCTTGTCTTGAAAAGAAAGTCTTGCATAGAAATTATCAATAATAATATTACCAGGAAGCTCATGAATGGGGCATTTGAGCATTAAAGACTTCAATCTCCCCCACGCTTGGGCAATACTCTCTCCTTCATGAGGCCAAAAATTATATCTGCTAATCCGATCTTTGTGAATCTCACTTGGAGGATAGAACTTAGAATAAAACCGGGGCACAATATCATTCCACTCAAGAGAATCCCCATTATCCAGTAATTTATACCAATGCGCCGCTCTACCGTACAGCGATATGAGAGAATAGTTTCTTCCTCACTTCATCCATAGCAATACTCGCACACTTGAATAAACCGCATAATTCATGTAAGAACAGTAGAATGATCTCCAGGTGGACAGTTCCATCCCATGTATAACGGTTATCCACTACACGTTCAATAATCTTCATAGGTATTTTGTATGGTATTTCTTCCTTACCTGGCACCTCATCCACTACCTTTGCAGTAGTAGTAGATTTCCCAAATAAACACTCAAGAGAAGATCTCTCCATGATAAATTATAGCAAGGCGAGTAAATAAAATCAGCACAAACAAGTAGAAATTTCCTTACCAATTCCACTTACCAATAGCGCTTCACTCTCGGCAACGGCGCTTAGAAATAGTCTTGATGACCCACAAGTATAGGGGTGTATCGTAGTATCTTCGATAAGTAAGAATGTCGATCCCAACGAGGAGCGAAGGTGTTGGCAAGCAGTTTCGATGAAGGATTCATCGTAAATGCTCACAGACAAGTATTCAGGGGGTTTTGATGTAACAGATGAATAAAGTACGAGTAAGTAAAGTGCGAGAGTAATAATTGCAGCGAGTGGCCCAATCCTTTTTAGCACAAAGGACAACCGGTTTGTTTACTTATAATGACCAAACGTTCTCGAGGACACATGGAATTTTAGTCTAGTGCTTTCTCTACATACGGCTAATTAATCTTCATTGTTTTGATAAGTGTTGTGTGGGTGAACCTATGCTAATGTACCGCCCTTCCTAGGACTAATACATACTTGTGATTATACCCCTTGCAAGCATCCGCAACTACAAGAAAGTAATTAAGATAAATCTAACCACAGCCTTAAACTCCGAGATCCTCGTTATCCCTCCCGCATCGATATAGCAACGGGGCTCAGGTTTCGCTCACTCCGGCAACCCCGCAATTGGCAACGAGTACAAGATGCATTCCTCCAGGCCCATAAAGGTGAAGTGTCGTGTAGTCGACGTTCACACGACACCACTAGAAGAATAACACCACAACTTAAATATCATAACATTGAATATTACTCAACCATACTTCACTACTAACATTTAGACTTCACCCATGTCCTCAAGAACTAAACGAACTACTCACGAGACATCATATGGAACATGATCAGAGGTGATATGATGATGAATAACAATCTGAACATAAACCTTGGTTCAACGGCTTCACTCAATAGCATCAATAACAAGTAGAAATCAACACGGAGATTTTCCCTATCAAACAATCAAGATCAAACCCAAATTGTTACAGTGGTGACGGCAGTGCAGCGGTGGAGACGGCGGTGATGATGATGAAGATGATGATGATGGTGATGGAGATGATGTCCAGCTCGATGACGGTGACGATGGCGCCGATTCCCCCTCCGAGAGGGAATTTCCCCGGCGGATCTCAGCCTGCCGGAGAGCTCTTTTCTCTCTGGTGTTCTCCGCCCCGCAGAGGCGGCTGTGACTCTTTGCGACGTACCCCTGGAGCTTAGGTTTTCGGGACGAAGGCGTACACGAAGAAAAGGAGGCGAGAGGGGCGCGTGGGCCCCTCCTCACGGGCGGCGCAGCCAGGCAGGGCCCGCGCCGGCCGTGAGGGGGCCCATGGCGGCCCTCCTCGGCTCCCCCTTCGGCTCCCTTCGTCATCCGGAAAAATAGGATTTTTCATATAATTTCCGTCAATCGTTGATCTTCCGAAATATTGCATTTCGACGGTGCTTTTTCCAGCCAGAATCCCGGCTCCGGTAGCGCGATCCTCCAATAATCATGAAACATGCAAAATAGATGAAATAACATAAGTATCATCTCCAAATATGAAATATATCAATGAATAACAGCAAATTATGATATAAAATAGTGATGCAAATTGGACGTATCAGGATCCACCTCCGGAAGGAACGATTCCCTCATGAACGCAACTCAAAGCTCAAGCCAAGAGGAGATGGCCCCTTCAAGGTCCTTAAACGCATCAACAACAACGCCTACGTCATT
>NC_061511.1:127442942-127504908 GCF_022539505.1 Lolium rigidum
CCCCAACACTTTTGCCTCAATTCCTATTTCTTGCGAGTGCATCATTAAAACTGCTGAGCCCATCTTAATGGCTATAAAGAAAGAACTTCTTGGGAGATAACCCATGTGTTATTTTGCTACAGTACTTTGTTTTATATTTGTATCTTGGAAGTTGTTTACTACTGTAGCAACCTCTCCTTATCTTAGTTTTGTGTTTTGTTGTGCCAAGTGAAGCCTCTAATCGAAGGTTGATACTAGATTTGGATTTCTGCGCAGAAACAGATTTCTATCTGTCACGAATCTGGGCTGTTTTCTCTGTAGGTAACTCAGAAAAATATTCCAATTTACGTGCGTGTTCCACAGATATGTACGCAACTTTCGTTAGTTTTGAGTTTTCTGATTTGAGCAACGGAAGTATTTTATTAAAATTCGTCTTTACTGGCTGTTCTGTTTTGGCAGATTCTGTCTCTGTTTTTGCATTGTCTCTTGTGGACTTTAAGCGAGGTTTTCTAGACGTGGAGAGCTGTAGCTAATGTTTTATTGAGTTCTTGCAATGTGCCACTACAGGACCAAGGTGGATTCAAATTTTTTGAGTACTAACCCCTCTAATGAAGTTTATGAGAAGTTTGGTGTGAAGGAAGTTTTCAAGGGTCAAGAGAGGAGGATGATATATGATCAAGAAGAATGAAAAGTCTAAGCTTGGGGATGCCCCCGTGGTTCATCCCTGCATATTTCAAGAAGACTCAAGCGTCTAAGCTTGGGGATGCCCAAGGCATCCCCTTCTTCATCAACTTATCAGGTTCCTCCCCTGAAACTATATTTTTATTCGGTCACATCTTATGTTCTTTACTTGGATCGTTTGTGTGCTTTTATTTTTGTTTTGTTTGAATAAGATAGGATCCTAGCAATCCTTGTTTGGGAGAGAGACACGCTCCGCTTTTTCATATGAACACTTGTTCTTCGTTTTACTTTTAATGTTCAATGATAAAAGTTGGAAGCTACAATATCTTATTTGGTTGGAAAAGGAAAATGCCTCATCATGTCTTGGATAATTTGACACTTGGCAATTGTTTTGAGCTCTCAAGTAGATCATGATTAAGTTTTTTCATGTAGTTTAAACCTATTAGTGGAGAACTACCGTAGAGCTTGTTAAAATTGGTTTGCATAATTGATCTCTCTTAAGGTCTAGATATTTTCCGGTAAAAGTGTTTGAGCAACAAGGAAGACAGTGTAGAGTATTATAATGCTTGCAATATGTTCTTATGTAAGTTTTGCTGTACCCGTTCATACTTGTGTTTGCTTCAAACAACCTTGCTAGCCTAAGCCTTGTATTGAGAGGGAATACTTCTCGTGCATCCAAAACCTTGAGCCAAAAACTATGCCATTTGTGTCCACCATACCTACCTACTATGTGGTATTTCCTGCCATTCCAAAGTAAATTGCTTGAGTGCTACCTTTAAACAATTCAAAATGCTTCTCAATTTGTGTCAATGTTTTATAGCTCATGAGGAAGTATGTGGTGTTTATCTTTCAATCTTGTTGGGCAACTTTCACCAATGGACTAGTGGCTTCATCCGCTTATCCAATAATTTTGCAAAAAGAGCTGGCAATGGGATTCCCGAGTCCCAAATTAATTAACAAAAATAGACACTCCTCCATGGTATGTGATTGTTGGACGGCACCCGAAGGATTCGGTTAGCCATGGCTTGTGTAAGCAAAGGTGGGGAGGAGTGTCATCATAATAAAACTAAAATAAAAGGGCACTCCTTCATGGTATGAGATTGTTGGCGGGCACCCGAGGATTCGGTTAGCCATGGTTTGTGAAAGAAAGGTTGGAAGGAGTGCCACCCAAAAATAAAAATAATTCATGGGAGCCGCTCTTGAAGGTTTGTCTGGCAAGGGGGTTAGAGTGCCCATTACCATTCGTTGACAACAACAAACACCTCTCAAAACTTTACTTTTATGTTCTCTTTATGTTTTCAAAACCAAAGCTCTAGCACAAATATAGCAATCGATGCTTTCCTCTTTGAAGGACCTTTCTTTTACTTTATGTTGAGTCAGTTTACCTACTTCCTTCCATCTTAGAAGCAAACACTTGTGTCAACTGTGCATTGATTCTTACATACTTGCATATTTGCATTCATCATATTACTTTGTGTTGACAATTATCCATGAGATATGCATGTTACAAGTTGAAAGCAACCGCTGAAACTTATATCTTCCTTTGTGTTGCTTCGATGCCTTTACTTTGAACTTATTGCTTTATGAGTTAACTCTTATGCAAGACTTTTGATACTAGTCTTGAAGGTATTATTCATGAAAAGTTTTGCTATATGTTATCTACTTGTTAGCAACTATAGATCATTGCCTCGAGTCACTTCATTCATTTCATATGCTTTGTAATAGTATGATCAAGGTTATGTAAGTAGCATGTCACTACAGAAATTATTCTTTTTATCGTTTACCTGCTCGGGACGAGCGAGAACTAAGCTTAGGGATGCTGATACGTCCCCGACGTATCCATAATTTCTGTCGTTCCATGCTTGTTTTATGACAATACTTACATGTTTTGCTTGCACTTTATGATGATTTCATGCATTTTCCGGAACTAACCTATTAACAAGATGCCACAGTGCCAGTTCCTGTTTTCTGCTGTTTTTGGTTCCAGAAAGGCTGTTCGGGCAATATTCTCGAAATTGGACGAAATCAACGCCAAACCTCCTATTTTTCCCGGAAGTCTCCAGAACACCGAAGAAGAGTCGGAGAGGGGCCAGAGGGCCACCACACCATAAGGCGGCGCGGCCTGGCCTGGGCCCGCGCCGGCCTATGGTGGGGAGCCCCAGGTGCCCCCCTGCGCCGCCTCTTCGCCTATAAAATCCCTTTCGACCTAAAAACACCGTACCACTTGACGAAACTCCGGAAAGACTCCGGGGCGCCGCCACCATCGCGAAACTCCAATTCGGGGACGAAGTCTCTGTCCCGGCACCTGCCGGGATGGGGAAGTGCCCCGGAAGCCATCTCCATCAACGCCATCGCCTCCATCATGCTCCGTGAGTAGTTCCCCCATGGACTACGGGTTCTAGCTGTAGCTAGTTGGTATTCTCTCCCCCATGTACTTCAATACAATGATCTCATGAGCTGCCTTACATGATTGAGATTCATCGATGTAATCGGTGTTGTGTTTGTCGGGATCCGATGGATTGTTACATTATGATTGTCTATCTACAAAGTTTATGAAGTTATTGTTGCTGCAATCTTGTTATGCTTAATGCTTGTCACTAGGGCCCGAGTGGCATGATCTTAGATTTAAGCTCTATACTTATTGCTTAGATTGTATCTACAAGTTGTATGCACATGTCACTGTCCGGAACCAAAGGCCCCGAAGTGACAAGAATCGGGACAACCGGAGGGGATGGCGGTGATGTGAGGGACACATGTTTTCACGGAGTGTTAATGCTTTGCTCCGGTGCTCTATTAAAAGGAGTACCTTAATTTCCAGTAGATTCCCTTGAGGCCCGGCTGCCACCGGCTGGTAGGACAAAAGATGTTGTGCAAGTTTCTCATTGCGAGCACGTACGACTATTATTGGAAAACATGCCTACATGATTAATGATCTTGATATTCTGTCTTAATGCTATTTCAATCCTATCAATTGCCCAACTGTAATTTGTTCACCCAACACTTGTTATTGGAGAGTTGCCACTAGTGTAGATAGCTGGGAACCCCGGTCCATCTCTCATCATCATATACTTGTTCTACATGTCATCGGAAGTAGTATCAACTATTTTCTGGTGCCATTGCTCTCATATTACTATTACTGCTGCTGTGTTACTGTTACTATTGCTCTCATACCACTGCTACTTTCACATCACACCTGTTGCTAGTGCTTTTCCAGGTGCAGCTGAATTGACAACTCAGTTGTTAAGGCTTATAAGTATTCTTTACCTCCCCTTGTGTCGAATCAATAAATTTGGGTTTTACTTCCCTCGAAGACTGTTGCGATCCCCTATACTTGTGGGTCATCAAGAGACAACTAGATTCGCACGCGACCTCTCTTCTCTTCTCTCTTTTGCTTAAAAGCTTGTGACTCTTTTGTATACGGTGGCACTTGCACTCTTTTGTATCTATGGTGGCACTTGTACTCTTTTTGTATGTATGGTGCGACTTGCACTCTTTTTGTGTTTTTGCGGCTTTTTCTCGCACTATGTTAGCGTTAGCTC
Organism: Lolium rigidum; assembly: GCF_022539505.1. Taxonomy (NCBI): domain Eukaryota; kingdom Viridiplantae; phylum Streptophyta; class Magnoliopsida; order Poales; family Poaceae; genus Lolium; species Lolium rigidum. Next base: position 127,447,142 of record NC_061511.1, read on the forward strand.
GCTTTTGCTATCTTGCCACACGAGTGTTTGCTTAGAAGCTTTACTCCACACTACACACACACCTCACAATCGGGGTCACGTGCAATGTCTCGCAACACTAGATAAGCAATGCTCGATAGGATAGATCGCAAAAGGAAGAGAGCTACAAGGAAAAACTGCAAGTTATACCTGCGATGATGGTGGTGGTGGTGGTGGTGGTGGTGGTGGTAGCCGAAGTCGAGCTTGGAGGAGGGCGCGGAGGGACGCCCGGTCTGGGGTCCGGTTTGACCGGTCTCTGACCGGATGGTCCGGTTGGCGCCCGGTCGGCCGGGTGCTGGGCCGGCTGGTCCGGTCTGGGGGCCGGTTGACCGGATTTCTCAACCGGATTTCACGGTTCTCTCTCTTGTTCTTCCCCAAACCAAAACCAAAAGATCAAATTGACGGGAAACGATGGAATTGGAGGCTAAAAGTTGGGGAAATAGTAGATCAAGCACAACAACACCGAATCCACGGACCAAAACCACTCAAAACGCAACCAAATCACGAGATCGGTCCAAAGGCAATTTGGGGCTATTTTTGGGGATTTTGTGGAAAATTTTCTAGAAACGAAATCGGGTGGGTGGAGGGTCAAAATCGCGGTAACCAAAAGCTGCTGATACCATATGATGAGATCTGAGATCTAGGGTTTGGCCCGATCTCGCGATTTGACCAAAATCCACGAGGAAAAGGTGGAAGAGCGCGAGGAACACGAAGAACACGCGGAACACCGGTACTCACGCACGCACACCAACTCGATACACCCGATACTTACCCCCGTGGCTCGATGGACCACGCCAATGGAATCACCCGGAAGAGGCACGCGGCAGAATTCCCGGTGAGAGATTGGTGTTGGAGAAAAGAGATTGGTGAGGGAGAGAGAGTGACTTGCACTAGAATCTCACTCAACAATATCCAAATCAACAAGAGTGCCTTGATTACAAAGGGATGCTTGTCCAAGATGGATGCTAACCCTAGGGAGACTAAGCTCAAAGTTGGTTTAAGCTCAAAATTATGTCTGAGGGGTAAGGGAGGGGTCCATGTTGCTTATATAGGCCTACATGGCCAGCAAGGCGAAAAGGTACATAAGTGGATAACTTAGGCGGTTTGGTGGGGCATTCCCGTCGAGATCCGGTCTCGGGGCCGGTCGGACCGGGCCTGTGACCGGGTGGTCCGGTCGTGGGGCCGGTCGGCCGGTCGCCAACCGGAAATGTCGCGAGATCTCCGTCCGGTTGGCCCCGGTACGACGCCGAGGGAATCCGGTTTGGCGACCGGTTGGCCGGGCCCGGGACCGGATGGTCCGGTCGTGGGGCCGGTCGACCGGGTCCTGGGCCGGCCAGCTTCCTCTCTTCCTTCAAGCGCTTCGAGTGACGTCGGGTCCAGCTTCGTGCTCATCTTCAAGTCCCGCTGCTCCTCTCCTTCCCTTGACCATGGTGTGTCGTTCTCTCCGGGGTCTTGATGCACCTTGTACCTAATGACACAAAGTATGTCGGCATGAGGTAGCATTCCATCCAAAGGGGTCCCGAGATCAAGGTTGGTGAGGAGCGAGTTCACCTTATCATGTAGCGCTTTAACTCGAGCCCGAGTCATCGGTCCACTTGGGGGACTAGTTGGTCTTGTTGTAGTGTCGTCGGTGAGTGGGGCTACATCACAAAGTATGCAAAGGATTGAGCTCCCTAAGACGATGCAATCAAGTTACCCAACCGAAAGCCCCTCTTGATAGTGCGGCTATCTATCCTATAATCCGGTCTCCCAACAACCACCTTGAGACCGGTAAAAGGAAAACCTAGCAAGGCCATACCTTTGCCTTGCGCATCCCGATTGATCTTGATGATAGCTCTTCAAGCTCCACTCAAGCCGGAATGCCTCACTTGATCATCGTCGCTTCGTGAAGACTCACAAATGCTCCCCCATACACATGATGGGAAAGCTCTATTGATGCACATCTTCACATGTCCATTATCACCAAATGGACGGCAAGCTTCAAGTATGTGATCCACTCAAGATGCTCATCTTGAACTTGCCCAACTCAACCTTGTATCTTCTCATACTCTATCATAATATCTTGAGGTGTATATAAAGAATTCTTCACTTGGAATCAAGCTCTCAAGATCTTGATTATCCATTGCTTATCACATAAGATAGAGCATGGCTAATATTGAGTTCCACATAAGAACTCCTTCTTCATTTCTTCTTCTTGATCATATCACATATAGATCTTCAAATCGATGATCTTGATGCCAATACACAAGGTGTATCTTTATCTTCATGGCATCCATACTTGAATCCAACACATGGAATACAAGAAGTACCTATGGAATATTCCTTCATATAAACTCTATGAAAACATTAGTCCATAGGGGTTGTCATTAATTACCAAAACCACACATAGGGGCAATATACCCTTACAATAGTTGTCGAGGTCGGAAGGCATCCAAGTGATGTAGGCCGGCGAGGACCCAAGGTCGGAATTGCAACAAAGGGTGGGTGTGCGAGGTAGCGGAGGAGTATGATTGACTAAGACCTTATACCGGGCCTCACACCAACGGAAGTGTGGAAGGGAATGTACACCCGGTTGGCACCAAGGTTAAGATCTCTTATGGATAAAGCAACACACCTCTGCAAAGTGTAATGAATCGTGACATGTCACTCCCAGTTCCGGGTTATGGAACTGCGAACGCTGCCGGAAAGGAACTCCATGAAGTTCTAGTAAACCGGTGAAGGCTGACGGACATAGTTCTTCTGAATAAAAGCAACCTTTTGAAGAAATGGTTATGAAAACCTGCATCGGTATTAGACTTTCTGGTCTAATGCTGTAGCTAGTGCATTAAACACTTCTTTCCTATAATGAACTTGTTGAGTACACTCGTACTCATCCCACTCTTAAATCCCCTGCTTAGATATGGAGGCATCGAAGGAGGATCTACCGTGCAACTCGAAGACCGAGAAGTCTACAAATACTTCAAGGGGACAGGACCCTGTCAGAAGAGTCAAACACCACATCTACCATGGAGAAAACCTAGATTAAGCAGTAGAAGGGAACTAGCTTCCTAAAACTAACTCCTATTTGGCTAGAATTTAGTCATAGCCTATTTAGCTAGTCAAATACTCTATCAATAGAGTCTGTGATAAGATTAGACCACGAGTTGTTCTTCTGGAGTTTATTTGCAGTTTTACCTCAATGTAAAGTAGGAGGCAGTGTGGATCTTTTGTAAAGAGTCGGTGTTGTAATTCTATAGACATGCCTTGGGCCCGCATATGTTTCTGTTGTACCACTCCGAGCGATATAATACTGGTGGAACGGTGTTTCATTGGTGTTATATCAGACTTGCATACTACACCATGAAGTGGTATGCCGGGTCACCACACCCTCGACACCGCCAGGGTGCGCGGTCAGACAAATCGTGGCCGGCGTCGGCGGTGGCGGGGATTCCCTCGTCCTCTCGCGCACGGGGTCGGGCACGGGTCGTCCTCCTCGGGCCAGGGCGCGGCCCTATCGTCGGGGACCTCGGTGGCAGCACCTGGCCTCGGCTAGGCGGCGGCATGATGGACGACGAGGTGGTGGTGTGCCCTGCCGGCGATGGAGGGAGGGTGGGTGCGGGCTGCTAGGTCCTCTTCTCCTCGCCTCTCGGCGGTCGGCGGTGGAGGGCGGCTCTCGGGCGTGGCGGGGGCTAGGCGTGTGCGGTGTCTCCGGACTACGCGATCTGCGCTTTGTGTCTCCGGCGGCAGCCTTGGCCGGCTCCGGGATGGTCGTTGGCGTGGGGGCGCGACCTGAATAAAGGCAGCGGTCCTAGGATTCCAACTTGCGTCAAGATGATGATCTGCCGGAGGTGTGTCCCCATTGGGCTAGAGTGACGGGTTCCGGAAGGCGCCGCCGGCGATCTTCCATGACCGATTCACGCCTGGAGAATGCTGGATCGGGTGGGATTCGGTCGGGCGCACCCGTGTGTTTACTCTGTTTGGTTTTAGAGGGAGCGCTTCGAAACTCTGCTGGCTGTTAATATCATGGGGCATATACTCGTTCCATGGAGAATGTCATGAAGGCCGAGATCTGAGGACTAGCAATGGAGGTTCCAATCTTTGGGGCGAGGAGGAGTTGGCTTGGTGTTTCATGACTTGGAGCAGCGGCATGCAAGTAGGAGCAACTGCACAGGAAAAGACCAAAGTCTTACCTTTCAGGGAAAAAATCCAAGGTCTAACCTTAATTCGTTGTGGCTGTCAATGGCCTTGTTGACGGCATTGTTTTGAGAGCGAGGACCTTCTTCAGGGTGAAAATCTAGATCTTTGATTGGGCGACGACAACGTTTGTGCATTGTTCCCTTTTTGGAGGCGCCGCTTGTGAAGAAGTTGGACTTATTGCGCTGTCTTGGTGGTGTTAGTGCTGCTGTTTCAAGGATTAAACCACCGTAGCGGGACTTTTCTTTTTCTGTAACTCTTCTTTTTTTTTTGGTTGTGTACATCTGTAATGTCGCCAGGGAAATGCGTTGTTGCAGATGCTGGGTGTGATTGGTATCTCCGATATTAATATATGCTCTTTCTCGAAAAAAAAACTCTGCAATTTGTTGTTCAGATACTTTCAAAGTGGTCGCATCAAGTCTATTGTCCACCGACGCGTTCTCTTCGTCCCAGAAAAAATAAAATTTATATTTCTTATAATATTGCATCAGCATCATCTAAAAGTACATGGATAGTGTTTAGACTTTTTATACTTCCTCCTGTCCAAAATACTTGACTCGACCCTGGAATTTTTATTGCTTTTGCATCAGCATCAGCATCATCTAAAAGTACATGGAGTATGTGTACAACACATGTTTTTATTGCTTTCTCCGTTCATAAAAGGATGTATAACAACTTTATTATTTTGACGCGTTTTTTTAGACATATTAGACGAAGCTAAGCTATCCTTTTAGGAATGGAGAAAGTATTAAACGGAGAACAATTTCATGTCGCATCTGACGTGTTGAACGGCCCTAAGTTAGACAAAGTACTGTGAGAACAGTGGCGTGTGTTCTCCGGTCCCGACTCCTCCTCTAGCTGCAGCGCGTATGCCGTCGGTATCTCACAGTGGCCAGCCAGTGGTCATTACCGGCCGGCTCGGGAACAAATCTTACATACATGATACATGTGCAGTGGCGTGATCTGATGATTGAGGCCGGGGACGCACAGTGCTTCAAGCGAGGCGCCGTGACTAAACAAAACTAGGGACGAAGACACTGGAAAAACTGGCTAAACACATGTATTGTTGGCAAATACGATGGACTTTTCTACCGTATAGCTACCGGACCACTAAGGTCCCTCCACCTTGTTGTGTCCCAAAGGCTCCTTCAGTGTCCGATGGTAAATGGTTGATTGATTGATCGTACTCCCTCCTTCCTAAATAAAATTCGGATGCCTATAGTTTTCAGTAAAGATAAACTTTTTAAAGTTTAGAGAAACTAATATCAAAAAATATCAAACTTTGGGATTATAAATGTCGACTTAATATGAAGTCATATTTCATAATGGTTCTAAAAAAATTAAATGCACATAATATGAAATCATATTTCATAATGATTCTAAAAATATTGATATGGAATTATAAATGTCAACATTTTTTTATAGTTGGTCAAACTTTGAGAAGTTTGACTTTATTCAAATATTATAGGCATTCTATTTTAGGATAAAGGGAGTACTATGAGTGCAAGTAGGTCGTTTTACATACCTTCGGTCAATTTTTAATTAATTTTGTTTGCAGTATCACTATAATTATCAAGATTGGAAACTTCAATATATATATGTATAGAATTTTCTTGATTTCACCTAGGTATTATATATAGATAGAGAGTGGATTTGGTGATCAGGGGGATACGTGAGCACCCGGTTATCACCGTTGGATTTGGTCCACCACCGTTGGATTCTGCTACTCACTAACGGCCACTACCTCTCCGGCCTCCACCTCCACCTCGCCGGCCTCCACCTCGTGCATCTGAGGTCGCGCCAGTGTCTCTCCGGCCAAGTGCGCCGCCATGCACCTTCCCCGCGTCTCTCCGCCCTTCCACTCGACGCGTTGGACCGCGTCGATGCATGTACAGTGCTAACATCGTTAGACACGTGTCGAGCAGAGAAGGGATGCTCACGTATCCCCTGATCACTGATGACCCACAAGTATAGGGGGTGTATCGTAGTATCTTCGATAAGTAAGAATGTCGATCCCAACGAGGAGCAGAAGGTGTTGACAAGCAGTTTCGATGAAGGATTCACTGTAAATGCTCACAGACAAGTATTCGGGGGTTTTTGATGTAACGAGATGAAATAAAGTACGAGTAAGTAAAGTGCGAGAGAAATAATTGCAGCGAGTGGCCCAATCCTTTTTAGCACAAAGGACAAGCCGGTTTGTTTACTTATAATGACCAAACGTTCTCGAGGACACACGGGATTTTAGTCTAGTGCTTTCGCTACATACGAGCTGATTAATCTTCATTGTTTTGATAAGTGTTGTGTGGGTGAACCTGTGCTAATGTACCGCCCTTCCTAGGACTAATACATACTTGTGATTATACCCCTTGCAAGCATCCGCAACTACAAGAAAGTAATTAAGATAAATCTAACCACAGCCTTAAACTGCGAGATCCTGCGATCCCTCCTGCATCGATATACCAACGGGGGTTTAGGTTTACGTCACTCCGGCAACCCCGCAATTGGCAAACGAGTACAAGATGCATTCCCCTAGGCCCATAAATGGTGAAGTGTCGTGTAGTCGACGTTCACACGACACCACTAGAAGAATAACACCACAACTTAAATATCATAACATTGAATATTACTCAACCATAGTTCACTACTAACATTTAGACTTCACCCATGTCCTCAAGAACTAAACGAACTACTCACGAGACATCATATGGAACATGATCAGAGGTGATATGATGATGAATAACAATCTGAACATAAACTTGGTTCAATGGTTTCACTCAATAGCATCAACAACAAGTATGAATAGATACGGGAGAGTTTCCCCTATCAAACAATCAAGATCAAACCCAAATTGCTACGGCGGTGACGAGGTTCTGCGGAGGAGATGGCGGTGATGATGGTGGAGATGATGATGATGGTGATGGAGATGATGTCCAGCTCGATGGCGGTGACGATGGCGTCGATTTCCCCCTCCGGGAGGGAATTTCCCCGGCGGATTCCTGCCCGCCGGAGAGCTCTTTTCTCTCTGGTGTTCTCCGCCCCGCAGAGGCGGCTGTAACCCTTCGTGAGGATTCCTCTGTGGCTTAGGTCTTCGGGACGAAGGGTTTCGCGAAGAAAAGGAGGCGAAAGGGGTCGTGGGCCCTCCACACCACATGGCGGCGCGGCCAGGGCCTGGGCCGCGCCGCCCTAGGGTGTGGGCCCACCACGGCTCCTCCTGGCTCCTCCTTCGGCTTCCTTCGTCATCTTGAAAAATAGGATTTTTGGTATAATTTCCTTCCACGAGTTGATCTTCCGAAATATTGCGTTACGACGGTGCTTTTTCCGGCGAGAATCCTGGCTCCGGTGTTCGATCCTCCAAATAATGATGAAACATGCAAAATAGATGAAATAACATAAGTATTGTGTCCCAATATGAAATATATCAATGAATAACGAGCAAATTATGATATAAAATAGTGATGCAAATTGGACGTATCAACTCCCCCAAGCTTAGACTTCGCTTGTCCCCAAGCGAAGCTGAACTACTGTAAACGAGGTCCACATGTTTATGGAGTGAAGAGTCGATAAATAAAATACGGACAAGAAGCATCATATTCATTCACACAAGACATTATAGTAAACAACTTCCTCATATAATTCAATCTTGAAACAAGTATAAGGTAGTCACAAATAAAGGTGCATAAGGAATCATAATTGATGATGGCAAACTTTGTTCTTGGTCAGAGAACATTTAACAAATTATATTCATCTATTGAGCGGTGCTCTCATATTAAAAGCTTATGGTAAACTTGCATACTCAATCATATTAATCATTGATGACTTTCAAAGCTATATTCATTCAAGGTAAAACTTGTACTAAGCAAGAAAGAGTAAAGACATGATGAAGCAAATCACAATATAATATTTTAATCACAACAACTCAAATGCTTGCTTGAGATGGAGGGAAATAGGTTTACTGACTCAACATAAAGTAAAAGACAGGCCCTTCGCAGAGGAAGCGAGAGATTAAATCATGTGCTAGAGCTTTTTCAGTTTTGAAATCATATAAAGAGAATAAAAGTAAAGTTTTGAGAGGTGTTTGTTGTTGTCAACGGCTGGTAGCGGGTACTCTAACCCCCTTGCCAAACAGACCTCCAAAGAGCGGCTCCCATGAAGGACTTTATCTCTACCAGCAAGGTAGATCATCCCTCTTCTCTTTTGTTTACACATGTACTTTAGTTTATTTTAAGGATGACACTCCCCCCAACCTTTGCTTACACAAGCCATGGCTAACCGAATCCTCGGGTGCCTTCCAACAATCTCATACCATGGAGGAGTGTCTATTGCAAAATTAAGTTGCTTACTGATGAATCAGGGCAAAACATGTGAAGAGAATTATTAATGAAAGTTGATTAATTGGGGCTGGGAACCCCGTTGCCGGCTCTTATTGCAAAATTATAGGATAAGTGGATGAAGCCACTAGTCCTTTAGTGGAGGCTGCCTAACAAGGTCGAAAGATAAAACACCACATACTTCCTCATGAGCTATAAAACATTGACACAAATAAGAAGTAATAAGTTTTGAATTGTTTAAAGGTAGCACATGAAGTATTTACTTGGAATGGCAGACAATACCATGTAGTAGGTAGGTATGGTGGACACAAATGGCATAGGTTTGGGTTCAGGTTTGGATGCACGAGAAGTATTCCCTCTCAGTACAGGTCTTTGGCTAGCAAGGTTAATTAGCAAGCATAAGAGTTGAGGTGAAACAAACAAATATACATGTGATAGAAACAATCATGCATCTTACTTGTAAGCACAAACAGTTTTAACTTTTAGAATACTAAGCTAAGAACTGATAAGAAAGATAATAATATCTTCTACATGTACTTCCTCTATTCTTCTAAAACTCAAAGTGTTGTTACTATTGACCATTGCTAAGTTTGCCAAAACCAAATAGATTAACTCAATGCTCCCAAAGTGGTACCAATACTAAAATCAAGATCAATCATATAGTAGAAATTGCAAACTAAAATAAGATGTGCAATACGTAAATGATAAGACTTCTCATTAATATTCCATAACGATAACTCACACCAAGGGATACATAGACAAACTAAAGGAGAGATACTCCACACTGCAACCCATCTCATACGATAACTTCCCTACTCATGATATGACACTACTTGATAGTAAAAAGTAAAAGGTAATGATAATGTGATACCGCGGCACTCCCCCAAGCTTGGAACAAACCAAGGGGATGCCAATACCGATGATGGATTACTCCTTTGGTGATGGTGGTGATGAATTCCCGTCTTCAGACTTCCAAGATAGAGGCTCTCCATCAACAAATGACATCTTGGTCTCGGGAATCCTGAAACTAGCAGCACGGCTTATATGTTTAAACCTGTTTTCATACTCACAATTCTGATTATGAATGTCGTAGAGTTGAGCTTGGAGTTTGTTGGTGGTGTCGTGAAGTGAGAGGATGTCGCCCCATAGCTTTGCAGTTTCCTTCTCGTGTTCAGCAATGAGTTCAGACACAATCTTGTGAAAGATATCCACTTCACGCTCGGCCATCTTCTTGTAATTGAAGACCTCTTGTTCTAGCTTCTCCATCCTGTCTTCCAAGCTTCCTTCTCCTTTGGGACCCTGAACATCTTTGATCTGCAGTTTTCCCTCGGCGAGCATCAACTCCTTTGGATGCATCCTCAGCTCCTCCTTGTACAAGTTGCCAACATCCTTGCAGGAGTTGTCCTTCGGAGATCCCGATGAAGACATGATGGCTCTAGATCCAAAACAAATCCTGGCAGAAACAGCTCGAAACAAGACACGTCGAGAAAACGATATACGGACCTCCAGGGGTCCGGTGGATTTTATAGTAAAAATTTTCAGAACAAACGGAAAGTACCAGGTCGAACCAGAGTCGGAAAGGAGCGACGAGGCGGCCAGACCATAGGTCGGCGCGGGCCCAGGCCAGGCCGCGCCGGCCTGTGGTTTCGCCTCCTCGTGCGTCTTTTCCACTCCGTTTCGAACTCGTAATTTTTCTTATTTTCCAAAAACAGCAAAAATAAGGTTCGGAAAGTAAATCGCGAACTTTTCATTACCAGTACTGTTACCTATTCAAAGTCGAGTTCTGGCGGACTGTCAATTTGTCCCTTGATGAAAGCTTCCGGTGTTTCCACTCGAACAATATCAACATCAACATTATAAGAATCACCTGAGATATAATGCTTGAGTCTTTGTCCATTCACCACTTGCGTGGCATTACCTTGGAGAGAGCTAATTTTAATTGCTCCTGAACGATACACCTCCTCGACAACATATGGTCCTTCCCATTTCGAGAGTAGTTTCCCTGCAAAGAATCTGAGACGAGACCGATACAATAGGACTTTATCCCCAATATTAAACTCTCTTTTGATAATCCTTCTATCATGCCATTTTTTAACTTTTTCTTTAAAGAGTTTAGCATTTTCATAAGCTTCACTTCTCCATTCATCTAGAGAACTTAATTGTAGCAACCTCTTATCACCGGCAAGTTTAGGATCTTTATTTAATTCTCTAACGACCCGATAAGCTTTGTGTTCTAGTTCTAAAGGTAAATGACAAGCTTTTCCGTAAACCATTTTATAAGGTGACATTCCCATGGGGTTTTTATAAGCAGTTCTATAAGCCCATAGTGCGTCTTTCAATTTACTAGCCCAATTCTTTCTAGATTTATTAACGAGTCTTTCCGCAAGATAGATTTAATTTCTCTATTTGATAGTTCTACTTGACCACTACTTTGAGGGTGATAAGCGGAAGCAATTCTATGATTAATACCATACTTAGCAAGAGTTTTTCTAAAACCTCCATGAATAAAATGAGAACCTCCATCGGTCATAATATATCTAGGTACTCCAAATCTAGGAAAAATAATATCTAAAAGCATTTTTAAAGAGGTCTCACCATCGGCACTTTTTGTAGGTATGGCTTCCACCCATTTAGTAACATAATCAACAGCAACAAGTATATGAGTGTTACCTTTTGAAGAGGGAAAAGGTCCCATGAAATCAAATCCCCAACAATCAAACGGTTCAATAACAAGAGTATAATTCATAGGCATTTCATTGCGTCTGGAGATATTACCAACCCTTTGGCATTCATCACAAGATAAAATAAACTTCCTCGCATCTTTGAAGAGAGTTGGCCAATAAAAACCTGATTGTAGAACCTTTTGCGCGGTTCTATCTCCGGCGTGATGTCCTCCATAAACACTGCCATGACATTTACTCAATATCTCTTGTTGTTCATATTCGGGAACACACCTTCGCATAATACCATCCACTCCTTCTTTATATAAGTGTGGGTCATCCCAGAAATAATGCCTCAAGTCATAAAAGAATTTCCTCCTCTGCTGAGCTGAAAAGGTTGGAGGCAAGTACTTGGAAACAATAAAGTTAGCATAATCGGCATACCAAGGACTGTCTCGCGAGCTCACCTTTATTACAGCCAATTGTTCATTTGGAAAACTATCATTAACGAGAACAGGATCATAAGCAATATTTTCCAATCTAGACAAATTATCGGCAACGGGATTATCGGCACCTTTCCTATCTACAATATGTAAATCAAATTCTTGCAAAAGAAGTACCCATCTAATAAGCCTCGGCTTAGCATCTTTCTTTGTCATAAGGTATCTAATTGCAGCATGATCAGTATGAATTGTAACTTTTGAATCAACAATATAAGATCTAAATTTATCACAAGCAAAGACTACAGCTAACAATTCCTTTTCGGTTGTAGCATAATTTCTTTGAGCAGCATCAAGAGTTTTACTAGCATAATGAATAACATTCAGTTTTTTATCTACTCGCTGTCCAAGAACAGCGCCTACAGCAAAATCACTAGCATCACACATAATTTCAAATGGTAAATTCCAATCAGGAGGTTCAACTATAGGAGCAGTTGTTAAGGCTTTCTTTAGAGTTTCAAAAGCTTCCTTACAATCATCATCAAAAACAAAAGGTACATCTTTTTGAAGAAGATTAGTAAGAGGCTTTGAAATCTTGGAGAAATCTTTAATAAATCTCCTATAAAACCCAACATGACCAAGAACACTACGAATACCTTTAACATCCCTTGGATAGGGCATCTTCTCAATAGCTTCAACTTTAGCTCTATCAACTTCAATACCTCTCTCAGAAATTTTATGTCCCAATACAATTCCTTCATTAACCATAAAGTGGCATTTCTCCCAATTAAGAACAAGGTTAGTTTCTTCACATCTCTGCAAAACTTTATCAAGGTTTCGCAAGCAACTATCAAATGAATTCCCATAGACGGAAAAATCATCCATGAATACTTCCACAATACTCTCACAAAAACCATGAAAAATAGCAGACATGCATCTTTGAAAAGTAGCAGGAGCATTACATAAACCAAAAGGCATACGTCTATAAGCATAAGTTCCATAGGGACAAGTAAAGGTGGTTTTCTCTTGATCTTTAGCTTTAACAGCAATTTGTGAAAATCCAGAATAACCATCAAGAAAGCAAAAATGAGTATTTTTAGATAACCTTTCTAGCATTTGATCAATAAATGGTAAAGGGTAATGATCTTTCTTAGTAACTTTATTAACTTTTCGAAAATCAATGCACATTCTATACCCTACAACTACTCTTTGAGGAATGAGCTCATCATTATCATTAGGCACAACGAGTCATACCTCCTTTCTTAGGAACGCAATGCACAGGACTAACCCATCTACTATCGGCAATAGGATATATAATACCAGCTTCAAGAAGTCGTAATACCTCATTTCTTACCACATCCTTCATCTTAGGAATTAGACGACGCCGAGGTTCAACAACAGGCTTTGCATCATCTTCCATATTAATGGCGTGTTGGCAAATAGAGGGAGAAATCCCCTTCAAGTCATCAAGAGTATAGCCAATAGCACTTCGGTGTTTCTTCAATATTTGCAATAATCTTTCTTCTTCATACTCTGTAAGTTTAGAACTAATAATAACAGGATATATTTTCTTATCATCAATATGAGCATATTTAAGATTATCAGGTAAAGGCTTTAAATCAAAAACAGGATCTTCCTTTGGTGGCGGTGTTGTACCCAAGTCTTCCACCGGTAAATCATGTTTGAGAATAGGTTGGCGAAGAAAAATCTCCTCAAGCTCCTCTCTTTCTTTCCTAAAAACTTCACTCTCGCTATCCTCCAAATGTTCTCTGCAAAGGATTATTAGGAACAAGAACAATAGATGCACACTTGCTCCATTTTAAAATCATTACTAGGCAAATCAGCTTTATAAGGAGTTTTAGTAAATTTAGAGAAGTTAAACTCATAAGATTCACCAGCAAATTTAGTCAGAATTTTCTCTTTCTTGCAATCTATAATAGCTCCACAGGTATTTAGAAAAGGTCTACCAAAAATGATAGGACAATAATCACTAGCGAGCAGAACCAAGTACCAAAAAGTCAGCGGGATATTTAATCTTACCACATAGAACTTCCACATCTCGAACAATACCAATTGGTGAAATAGTTTCTCTATTAGCCAGCTGAATAACCACATCAATTTCTTCAAGTTCACAAGAATCAATTTCGTGCATAATCTCCGTGTAAAGCTCATAAGGTATAGCACTAACACTTGCACCAATATCACATAAACCATAATAGCAATGATCACCAATTTTAACGAGATAGCATAGGAACACTAGCTTGTTTGGGTTTATTAGGATGTGAAACAATATTAGAAGCATCTTCACGAGAAAATAATATGACCATCCTCAACATTTTCGAGTCACAAGATCTTTAACTATTGCAACGAGCGGAGTTCAACTTTTATTTGTTCTTCAGGTTCTCTAGGTTTCTTTTCACTTTTATGAACCGCACTATTTATAACAGAGTACTCTTTCATTTTAGCAGGAAAAGGAGTTTTTTCAATATAAGCTTCAGGAATAACGCGATCAACAGTTTCAATTACAACACACTTATTAATAGATGAATCAATTTTATCTTTATACGGTTCATGATACTTATCAAAATTCTTCTTAGGCAATTCATAATGAGAGGCAAAAGCTTTATAAAGGTTTGCAGCAACTTGAGAATCAAGACCATATGTAGCACTAATATTACGAAATGTATCGGTATCCATAAAAGCTTCAATGCATTTATAATCATAAATTATACACGATTCTCTATCTTTGTCGTTCTCCCATCCTTCGGTATTTTCTTGGATCCGATCAAGAAGGTCCCTTTTAAACTCTTCTTTATTGCGTGTAAATGATCCGGAACAAGAAGTATCCAGCAAGGTCTTGTCTTGAAAAGAAAGTCTTGCATAGAAATTATCAATAATAATATTACCGGGAAGCTCATGAATGGGGCATTTGAGCATTAAAGACTTCAATCTCCCCCAAGCTTGGGCAATACTCTCTCCATCATGAGGCCAGAAATTATATATGCGGTTCCGATCTTTGTGAATTTCACTTGGAGGATAAAATTTGGAATAGAATAAAGGCACAATGTCCTCCCAATCAAGAGAATCACCATTCTTCAGCAATTTATACCAATGCGCCGCTTTGCCAGACAGCGATATAGAGAATAGCTTCTTCCTAACTTCATCCATAGCAATACCTGCACACTTGAATAACCCGCATAATTCATGCAAAAACGAGTAAATGATCACCAGGATGGACGGTTCCATCCCCTTCATAGCGGTTATCCATAACATGTTCAATAATTTTCGTAGGTATTTTATATGGTATTACTTCCTCACCTGGCGCCTCATCCACTACCGTTGCGGTAGTAGTAGATTTCCCAAATAGAAATTGAAGAGAAGATCTCTCCATAATGACTTATAGCAGCAGGCGAGAAATAAAATCAGCACAAACGAGTAAATGTTTTCCTTACCAATTCCACTTACCAATAGCGCTTCACTCCCCGGCAACGGCACCAGAAAATAGTCTTGATGACCCACAAGTATAGGGGGTGTATCGTAGTATCTTCGATAAGTAAGAATGTCGATCCCAACGAGGAGCGAGAAGGTGTTGACAAGCGGTTTCGATGAAGGATTCATTGTAAATGCTCACGAGACAAGTATTCGGGGGTTTTGATGTAACAGATGGAATAAAGTACGAGTAAGTAAAGTGCGAGAGTAACAATTGCAGCGAGTGGCCCAATCCTTTTTAGCACAAAGGACAAGCCGGTTTGTTTACTTATAAAGACCAAACGTTCTCGAGGACACACGGGATTTTAGTCTAGTGCTTTCGTTACATACAGCTGATTAATCTTCATTGTTTTGATAAGTGTTGTGTGGGTGAACCTGTGCTAATGTACCGCCCTTCCTAGGACTAATACATACTTGTGATTATACCCCTTGCAAGCATCCGCAACTACAAGAAAGTAATTAAGATAAATCTAACCACGGCCTTAAACTACGAGATCCTGCGATCCCTCCCGCATCGATATACCAACGGGGGTTTAGGTTTCGTCACTCCGGCAACCCCGCAATTGGCAAACGAGTACAAGATGCATTCCCCTAGGCCCATAAATGGTGAAGTGTCGTGTAGTCGACGTTCACACGACACCACTAGAAGAATAACACCACAACTTAAATATCATAACATTGAATATTACTCAACCATAGTTCACTACTAACATTTAGACTTCACCCATGTCCTCAAGAACTAAACGAACTACTCACGAGACATCATATGGAACATGATCAGAGGTGATATGATGATGAATAACAATCTGAACATAAACTTGGTTCAATGGTTTCACTCAATAGCATCAACAACAAGTGTGAATAGATACCGGGAGAGTTTCCCCTATCAAACAATCAAGATCAAACCCAAATTGCTACGGCGGTGACGAGGTGCTGCGGAGGAGATGGCGGTGATGATGGTGGAGATGATGATGATGGTGATGGAGATGATGTCCAGCTCGATGGCGGTGACGATGGCGTCGATTTCCCCCTCCGGGAGGGAATTTCCCCGGCGGATTCCTGCCCGCCGGAGAGCTCTTTTCTCTCTGGTGTTCTCCGCCCCGCAGAGGCGGCTGTAACCCTTCGTGAGGATTCCTCTGTGGCTTAGGTCTTCGGGACGAAGGGTTTCGCGAAGAAAAGGAGGCGAAAGGGGTCGTGGGCCCCCCAGACCACATGGCGGCGCGGCCAGGGCCTGGGCCGCGCCGCCCTAGGGTGTGGGCCCACCCTGGCTCCTCCTGGCTCCTCCTTCTGGCTTCCTTCGTCATCTTGAAAAATAGGATTTTTGGTATAATTTCCTTCCACGGTTGATCTTCCGAAATATTGCGTTCGACGGTGCTTTTTCCAGCAGAATCCCGGCTCCGGTGTTCGATCCTCCAATAATGATGAAACATGCAAAATAGATGAAATAACATAAGTATTGTGTCCCAATATGAAATATATCAATGAATAACAGCAAATTATGATATAAAATAGTGATGCAAATTGGACGTATCAATCACCAGGCTTCATCCGTATATAGATATATGCCACAATTATATTTGGTCACTCTGTCAATTGTTATAAAAGCGACAAGCAAATAACGAAGAACGAAACAAGAACACACGCAGGGGACACAAGATTTAACGTGGAAAACCCCTTCCAACACAGAAGGGGAAAACCACGGGCGCCAGCCAGCAAAACTTCACTATATCGGGAGGTGTTTACAAACGCCGTGGGTTATCTTATAATCTGATAAACCCTAGCCGGCGGCTTACAAGATGTATATATAGGCGGTGCCAACGATCCGTACCTCACTCCGCTCGTCAAAACTTAGTCTCCCTTTAGTATATGAATTTGGATCACAATACAACATCAATCATAGCTCCGCCATTACGGTCTACTGCTATAGATGTGTGTGATTATGTCTATGCAGTATTTTGCGTTTCTAAAAAGAATAGAGTATCTTGAATACCACGTGACTATCCAAACATCGCTTATCTCTGAACCTGGAGGCATATGAATATATGGTATATGGGTGGGACACAAGTTTTTGATTGTTAAACGGAGAAAAAAATAATGTTACGTTTTAGGTGTTGAAATGTGTATGTAGTGACAAAAATTGATTGATTTTTTTTATATTTTGTCTACTATGTAATTTCCTTCCAAGGTCAGGTGAACCATGTGAGTAGAGAGGCAAAATATGGTAGCTCATGCTTTACCTATGCCACCAAAGCGCAGCATGCACTATGCTGTTTGGTATTCCTCAACGCTTCAGTTTGTTGCTCAAATATGCTACGCTTCAAAGTGATTATAAAAAGTCCGGTATCTAACAAAGCGCTCTCTTTGTAACTAGAAATAAAATTTGTATTACGGTATAATATTGGGTGGTCTACAACTAATGCAAGTATCCTCATAGTGTTTTCTAAATTTAAGCTAATTTTCAGTCAGATGATGTGATCGAATCTTGGTTGCAACCCATGTTGCAACTCATCAGTAGCACGAATCACGGAGAACTTTAACGATCTGAGATATTTTCTCGGTTGTAACTTGCAACTCATTACTAAAACAAATCACGAGACAATCGAACGGCTTGAAAGTAGTTTTCGTAGTTGCAACATCATATATAACTAGAAAATCTTAGTTGCAACCGTTATTACAACTCATGCTACAATCTTTCTTTAAGCAGAAAACATGTTCAAGCTTCATGATTAAGGTACTAGGGGCTCACAACACTATCGAGAAATGGCTTTCGGCTCTTGAAAGCATTGGGTTGCCACGTTTCCTCTTAGCCTAACATGCGGGGCCCACTTTCAGTTCACATGGCAGCACGCAGGTATTCAGATAGGCCGGATCGATTCGGAGCGAGTCGCCACGGCGAAAGGTAAAGCAACATCCAGACCGACGCTCACCATCCGTATGGCGACGGCGGAAGAACAGGCTGCGGAGGCATGAATCACGATTCAATCCTATGATCTAGAAGTTGACTGAAAATTAAGCTAACATGAATTAGCAAATTCATATTATAAAATTAGACATCCTTGGATATGACCGTCTTGGCAGCAATTCGATCTAGAGAGATTGTCGGAATTATGGGGCAAAATGAATGTCGAATAAAAAGAACCAACCAATAACCAGAGGTGAAAAAGTGACTCCGTCCGAAAACAACAAATTGTAAAATTTGACCTGTCTCTTTAATTTCAGAATGCATGGTGTGATGGTGAGTAGTTTCTAGCTAATCGGGAAGTAATGGCATAGATAGATAATACATGTTCGACCTCACTTTTTGTCGTCCCGTTCCTTTCTTTTGAGTTTATGGAAAACCCACTTGACATACGTTACGTTATATACGGAGTACATGCGCTGTATGTAACAAAAAACAAATAGTCGCTGACTGAGCACAGTTTTGTCGTCGACCCGACTCGGACCTACCGGAGACAGACCGCCGTAGACTGGACCAGCATGACCTGCCATCTGACATGCGGGGCCAAACACACTAGTACTAGTACCACATACAGTACGTAGCGGAACAACGTGGGTCCACCAGCCTATGGCTAGCGCGTCCAAAAAGAGCTAAATACACCCGGGGTACTAAAAGTTGCTCCTTACGTGCAGATTCGTCCCAATACTAGAAAACGGAGGTTAATTAGTCCCAAAACTTGTAAATCGGGTTAGTTAGTGGTGCCCCGCGTCTCAGAGATCGACACGTTGTGTGTCACGCTGACTAGATACTTTTGCTGATAACCCCCCTCTATTTTGTGATTTCCCGTTGTAGTACCCAACCCAATCCCTAATTGGCTAATTCCTAATTGGAATCCCCTGCTTGCAGCGTGCCCGCGATGATGGCGGCGGCGGAGTGGTGGTGCTGGCCGCTGCTGGCGTGGCTGGGCTCCGCGCGGGGTGGTTCGTGCTGCTCAACGTCGTCGTGGGTGCTGCTGCAGCGGCTCCGGCCCTTCTCCGTCTTCTCCCCCAGTCGCCGGGCTTCCACACAGAAGCAGCGCCGGCGGAGGACTCGCACGCCACATTCCGTGGAACGGAGGAGGACGAACGGGAGGACGTGGGTGCTGCTGCAGCGGCTCTGGCCCTTCTCCATCTTCTCCCCCCAGTCGTCGGGCTTCCACACGGAAGCGGCGCCGGCGGAGGACTCGCACGCCACATTCCGTGGAACGGAGGAGGACGAACGGGAGGACGTGGTCACCGTCGACGCCCCGCGCAGTCGCAGCGCCCTCGCCCGGCCCTCGCCCGAAGCAGCATGTCGAGCAGATGCGAGGTGCACTGGGAGTGTCGGACCAATGCTTTGCCTCTGGCCTGAAGAACAAGCAGCTATATGCAGTTTGCTGGGAGGAAGAAGCAGTGTGCAATGAAGAATTTAGCAGTTTGCAGGGAGGAAGAAGGTAGCAGAATTGGAGCTGCTGATTATGGAGATGAATCAAGAGAAGAAAAGAGTTGAAAGGACTGGGAATTATCTTAGTAGTTGTCTTTTGTGTTGTTGTGTATGTTGTACCAGCATTGAGAACAAGAGGTTGTGTATGCTGTAACATCAGTGACAATATTGCAATTGTGTACTTATTCCAGAAATGTTTGCAAGATCTTTGTGTGGTTTCCTCCCTTGCAATCTGTCTTGTACCACATAATCTAGAGCTATGAAGAACTTCCAGAAATCATTACAGGAGAGGGTACAGGAACCATTTCATAAGCTCACACTAAATTCACAGGAAATTGACAAGAGAATTACTGGAACTTCTATAGCAAATACATTGTAGTATTTATTACTCTAAATTGCAGTCATCATAGTACAATACAAATCCTGGCAGTACATCACATGAAATAAAACAAAGAACATTCTACATTTAATTTAGCAGTACATTTGCAGGTCATGTGAACATACACCTATCTGTGTAAGATGTACACTCAAACTGGCAGCAACACATTAAGTTTTGAGTATGAGGTGCATTTTGACTGACTGGCGCCTCATTGACATCAACTGGAACATTAAGATCTGGAACATTTGCTTGTTGGTGCTGCCTCTTTGCAGAACCGCTTGCTACATTATTTGCCCTCTTTGTTGTAGCTTTAGCCCTCCCTTGTCCTTCGGCCCTTCCCCTCCCTTGTCCTTGATCTTGACCTGCAACTCTTGCTCTACCTCTGCCCCTCCCTCTACCTCTACCTCTGACTTGCGTAGAGCTGACTCTAACTCCTGTAGGTGGAATCTGGTCTCTAGCAGCAGCAACAAATGATGACTCTTGAGGTACTAGCTGATGTTGAATGTTAGTGACATGAGCATTCGCCTGAAAGTATATACGTAATAGCAATGAACCCAAATTAGTGACAAATTTTGAATTCACAAGTAATGTAGTAGAAATAAATATATATTTGTTCACCTCTTGGCCCATCTTGTATACCATGCTTTCCAATACATGAATGGGGTCACTTGTTGGATTAGTGCTCTGATGTATGATATTCTGTACAAAACACCATAATTAGTGCTTAGACTGCATTTTATGAGAACATACTGTTAGAAATAGACATTTGTGCACACACAAGCATACCTGTAGGATAGAAGGATCATCGAAATCTACATCTAATTGAACATCAGGTTGCTCTTCCATTTGTGCTTCCACATACTTGTAGTGTCCTTTTTTGTTGTGATTTGCTTGTCCACAAATGGAGCAATGCATTGTTAATCCTCCTCTAGTGACATATGTAGCTCCATTTTTCTCCATCTCCTCTGGTGCTTTCTTTCTATTCTTTCTAGGTCTTCCCATAACCTTAGTGTAAAGAGGAGGAAGTACTTGCACTCCATTGGTCTTCTCCCAGAATACTCTGCCTCTCATTGGCACTAAATTATACCCATATGCCTCCAAATATGTGCCAATATTGTAACAGCTGTGCACCAAAGCCTCAACATCTAGCCTATCTAACCTACAACATGCAATTGCATGGTGGCATGGAATACCTGTCAGCTGCCATCTTCTGCAGTCACAACTTCTTGCTGGGATATCTACAACAATGTCCTTCTCAAACTCACCAGTTTTGATTGCATATACTCCTTTGCCAGCAGACCTTACTCTTATTCCTTTGCTCCATTCACTGAATTTTTCAATCTTTTTCCTAATTTTAGGACAGATTGTCCCTGGCCATTTCATCGCCTCTTTGTGCTTTGTGTCAACTCTTTCCATCATTTTGTAGAAGATTGTCTCAAGCATTGGTAAGACAGGCATTTCTCGAGCCTCTAAAATGTAGCTGTAATAAGAGTGAAAAGCACATGTATAAGAAGTAGCATCTATATAAGCAGTATCAACACATAGACACGGATGATCACATAAATTTGCAGGAGCACATAGATAAGGAGGAGCACATGTACACATGTACCTGTTAAACACTTCACAGTGATTGTTGAGTAATAAATCACACTTAGAGAAGTCACTGAAGAATGCCTTAATCCATGTGTTTGGCACAAGGTTTAGAACCCACTCATAAGCTTCAGGACTATCGGCTTGCATTTTATCAAGATTGTTCTGCCACTTCGCTAAGTTTGTTGATCTTGCAATTGTCCATAGGTTATTCTTTAGACCCTCTCCTTTGTGCCCTGCTTTTTGAAAGTTTTGATACAAATGTCTAACGCAGAATCTATGTTCTGCATCTGGCCATATTTTTTGGACGGCATTTATAAGACCCTACAATTAGAGAGCATTTATAAGTGACCTCGCTTTCGACTTTAGTGCTAAAAAGGTACAAAAAGCATTAAATAGATGTGTGAGTGCAGTAAAAAGGTGCTAAATATGTTATTGACATACCTTTTGTTTATCGCTCATGATTGTAAATGGGGAGGTATTTGTGATATTCAAATCTTCCTTTAGTGTGGTAAGAAACCACTCCCAAGATGAAGTGCATTCTACTTCTACTATGCCCATTGCAAGTGGGTAAATGCAATCATTTCCATCAATTCCAACAGCTGTGAGCATAACCCCTTTGTACTTTGTCTTTAAGTGGCAGCCATCAACACATATGAATGGTCTGCAACCTCTAAGGAACCCCATTTTAATAGCACCATAGGACCAGTAGAGAGTTGCCAGGTGGTGTTTTGGTGGCTCACCTCCAATCCCTTGCACTGTGTTTGTTGACAACAAGAATGTAGAACCAGGGTTGCTTCTCCTAAGCTCTTGGCCGTAATCCCATAGTACAGAGAATTGGCTGTCTTCATCTCCATGAATAACATTTAGAGCATCCTTCCTTGCCCTACTCAGCTTCCACCTATTTGGGCACATGTTGTACTCTCTCTGTACTTTAGTGGCAAATGTCTGCAAACTAATTTTCTGATTGTCTCTTATCTCATCTATAAACTTCTCAGCAAGAAAAGGGGCAGTAAGAGCATTGACATCAAATGATCCCTTGCAAGTATGCTTCCCTTGGTACCCCCTGATTTTGAAACCACCTGATGTACTGTCAGCTGTAGCTTTCAAAAACCATGGGCATCCAGGCTTGCAGACTGCATCCAATCTCCTCTTGTCATTCTTGAGTTTGTTAACCTTAACTCTATTTCTGACACTATAAGCTATAAGTGCTTTCCTCAATTCTTTAACACTACTGAAAATCAAGCCGGCTCTGAATGTTGGATTGTCCATGTCCACTTCAGGATTGAATACCTTGAACTTGTTCTGCAACCAATGCTCATCTTCCTCTCTCAGATTCAGATTAGTGTCTTCTAACGCTTGCTCATTTTCTAGCTCAAATTCATTCTCCAATGGGTTGTTATCATTTACCTCCTTATCCACATTGTCAGCAAACAAGTCATCGTCTCCATCTTCAATATCATAGTCACTGTCGTCAAAAGTTGTATCATTATCACTGCCACTGTCCACAAACTGCAGTAAATCACCCTCATCACTTCTTGCTGCACATGATACGACAACTGAACTGGTTGCTTCACCCTCATCTGCTGCAACATTGCTTGGAATTTTCATTGGACTTATGACAGGAGGTAGTTGTGGTCCTCCTGTATCCAACACATCATCTCTTAGAGTCCTCAGGAAGTTTGTGTGGTCAATTATAACAATCAATTCCTTATTAACTTCTGCTGCCCTGATCATATCAACAATGTCTCTATCATATTCAATGCACTGCAATCCATTTGTTAGCTCCTTCCCTGGCTTTAACCAGTACACATGCAACCTGCCATCAAACCGATAGCCAAAATGTCTCAGGAATTCTTCAATCCAGAGCAGTGAGAAGGTTTCTGTGTTGCAATGGTCGAAGTGGTCTAAAGTACCACTGATGTATGTCAGATTATCACCAAGTCCACAAAAAAAACCATTGTGCTCCAATACAACAGTGAACATAGTTGGATCATTCCCTGCATTGTATATCAAGTGAAAAATAAGGTTATGTGCAGACAACATTAAACTCATACTTAATTTAGTACACATGTGCGCAGTGAATTTGCAAGTGAAGGAGTGCTCTTGGGTTGTTCAGAGAATGTACTCAATTCAGAAGCGTGCAAATGAATGAACACAAGCAAATTTACAGATCAGATACCACAGCTTCTTATAGATGCATTTGTCCCTCAAAAATAGATTCAGTTCAAGTAGGCGATTAACATACACAGTGGAGGCTAATAATGAAATACAAAAGCTGACTATTCAGTTCAAGTGCAGTTAACTGTGACTGAATTCAGTTAGGTTCAGCTGTAACTAAAATTGCTCATACATTAAATTTAAATCCAGCTGCATACCTATGAAGTTCAGTACTGTAGATATGAACTGAATTTGTACTCCAGAACACCAAAAATAACAACTTTCAATACAGACTAATCATCCCAACCGCAACATGCACCCATGAGTACTAAATCAGTACAAAGTCCATCGATTTTTAGATGACCCATGAGTCCAATCAACATTGTCAGCCTAATCCATCACGGACAGGCACCCATGAGTACCAAATCGAGATTGATCACACGAACGAAGCACGCTAGCGATCACCCGAAAAAATTCGCGATTTCGCATCCTAAGAGAGGGGAAAGGGCTTACCGTAGTCCGGTGGGTCTTCACGCCATCTACGCCAGTGCGGTTCGTGCGCCATCGTCGCCGGCAACGACGCCAAGGACGGCGCCGCACGCAGCGGAGTGTTCGAGGACGGCGCCGCACGCAGCGGACGGTTCCAGCGATGTCTTCAGGACTAAAAGGTATGGAGGTCGACGAGAATTGAAATAAAACGAGGATCCTTTCCGTCAAAATACAGTACTGCCTCACGCAAGGAGTTTTCTACAATTATATCGCTTCTACCTGTGCGGTCGTGGCTTCCACGTGGCTACTTGGGACTCGCTGGTACTGATTCACACGGGCAGACAAGTTTTGGGACTAATTAACCTCCGTTTTCAAGTATTGGGACGAATCTGCACGTAAGGAGCAACTTCTAGTACCCCCGGTGTATTTAGCTCGTCCAAAAACAACGAAGGATGACGGCGAGTCGCTCGTGATCGTGATCGTGAGGGGTCGCGTTCGATGACACGGTGGGTCCACGTGCAGTTGGAAGGGCCTGCTTTCGCTGACGTCGTGGTGGGGCCATGTACTGTTCCCGAGTAAGTGAGCATGGGCTGGGTACTTTGGTTCTTTGCTGTGCGAGTTTATGTGTATCCCACGGTTGCTACGTGACCGCCGTCCGCGGATAAATTAATCATTATCGGAGTATCAGCTTAAAAAAATAAATACCTACTACTCTGTCTATCCGTAAAAATATGTTAAAGATTGGTCCAAATTTGAAGCATCTATACTTCAAAAAATGTCTAGATACATCTAAATTTTGACGAGCTTTAAACATCTTTTAAGGATAGAGGTAGTACAATACAATACTTGTTATATACGCGTAGCTTCGCATGTTTATCGAAACATATTTGAGAGCGTATAGGAGCATTACAACCGCGCCCCGTTCAGAGTTCCTAAAATAACCTTGAAAAAGCTACTCTACTACATATATCAGATGTAAAATAATGCCAGCCGCGGCTCCCATCTTCTTGCTTCGACAATGTGATCCACTACACTATCCGGTGCCACCAGCCAAACCCTATCTGCAAGGGCTTATTGGGAGCGTGAAGTGCAAAGTTGTAATATCCCAGGTAATGGGGTTACAAAAATAGAGGAAACAGATGTGTGCATTGCATTCATGCATAGAAAATCTGGGGAATTTTCGCGCTTTAAAGTAAAACAATCACAAGAATCGAAGTTTCACTTGACCTTGGTGGAATTGAAGTAGCTCATCAAGTCAAGCGCTATAAACCTCAATGTGACTTTGTTCAAACCTTGTTTTGGGTAGAGATGATTTGATCTAAAGGGTTAGATCAAATGGAACTAATAATCAACACAACAACACTTTACACAATGATCAACTACTTGATCATACAACGGATCATAACATGGTATTCTTTGCCATAACATAAGAACATCTATTTAATTGGAAATCAAGTAACAATAATTGGGAAACTATTCTTCACTTATCTTCTCCATGTCTTAAATTAATCCAAGCTTTACCTATTTAAGAATAAAGGACAACCTTTGAACTAAAGTATTAGGAGATTAATCATTTCATCTTAGAGTGGTGAGACAACCCAACATCAC
This sequence comes from Lolium rigidum, assembly GCF_022539505.1. NCBI lineage: Eukaryota > Viridiplantae > Streptophyta > Magnoliopsida > Poales > Poaceae > Lolium > Lolium rigidum. Next base: position 127,472,875 of record NC_061511.1, read on the forward strand.
ATGGAATAATACCATATCCCTGAGTTGATAAAATAAGGATGAGATTAATGTAATTAAGTTAGACAAATGGAATCTTCGCCTAGATACCTAAAGAGATCTTGTGAGTGCACCATAAACCCTAGAATAAACCATTCTTATATAAGAGAGCTCAAGATCTGGTGTTACACTCAAGTGAGTTGAGGAAACACTTGGTTTTAAGGGAGAGATCTATTCAAATATCCAAAAGGTTAAACCATCATTTCTTGAGAGAACTTTAAGTGAATATTCCGGCATTTTCCTGGGATATAAAACTATTGAGACAACCATGACCATCCTAGAAAGTAAAATAGAAGTGATATATCCTAGTTGATCAAGACAATGCTTGATCATGGAAGTGAGAACCCATTCCATAAGAAATATTGTAGGAAGCCAAACCTTGATCATTATAAATTAAGTGATGATCATAAACCCTAAGAACTTGAGGTAAGGATATCAAGCACAAGTGGATCATGTCTAACCATGATCATGCTCTTGATGTATGTGAGGATAAGTTAAACCCTAAAAGGATAAGCCGATATCATTAGCCACATGAAATTATAAGGAGATCAATAATAAACAACCCTAGACTTATATCCCAACCTTTACTTGTGAACCACTTGGTGATCACAATTTGAATCCTACCATATCTATAGTTCATCAATTAATGAACCTAAGGGAACCTTAGAGTTAAACACTATACTTCATATGGTGAGAAACCATATATCCATTTGACCAAAGTTAACTATAAAAAGAACTATAATCAATATAGTTACTTTAATGATAAGTTAGGGATAATAATAGGAATTAATTGGTAGAAGACAAAACCTATTCTCAAATCATAGTAACTAGAGGAGAACATAAAATGTTAAATAAACAACCACCTTATAATGGTTAGGGGTGATTAAACCCTAGCAAATGCCATATGATGATATCCCAACTCTACAAACTAGAAGTATATCTCAACCTTAGTTTATATATCACTATGGTGATCATAATATGAACCTAGGCCATAACTGAAATTCAAACCAATTGCCATTAGGTAAATATCACTGGAACCCTAGTGTAGCATATTAATAAAATCTTATGCTTCATTTATTAAACCCGAGAAAAACCATTGTGATACATCTTATAATTAAACCCATGAGTGTTGATCAACCACCTATAACCATAAACTAAGAACCAAACCATGATGGGAGTAATACCTACTCTAGATATTTCAAGGTGTATTAAAAAATAATACTAGAGCTCACCTTGAATTGGGATAAGGATACTCCTTACAAGACCTTGATTAAAGGGTGCTCACATAAAATCATATGCAAGCAATCAATTCCTCAAATAAGAAACCAAGCCCTCATGATAATCTTTAAAATGCTTTGGGAAGCTATTCTCCACTTTAAATAATTCAAAAGAGAGTTGTATTGTAGGGAGGAAAAGGAAATTCTAAGAACACCCAAACTCATGGCTAAATTGAAATTTAAATAGAAATCACAAGGATACAAATAAAATCATACAAAGATTATTATTGGTAAGTCCTAAGTAAAAATAAGTATAAACATCCGAAAGCATAATTGAATTCAAATATGAATTCAAAACAGAATTCAAAATAGGAAATACCAAAACGAAAAGAAAAACCGAAAAGAAAAAGAAAGAAACCTTACCTGGACCTTACCTGCCGCAGCAGCCTCAGCCTAGGGAGCCTGAAGCAGCCCAGTGCCCGGTCCAGACAGCCCAAAGCCAGCACAGCCCACGTACCTCTTCGCCCGGATAAGAACGGAGAGAACGTCGTCGTCTTCGTCTCCTCTCCTCGCGCGCACGGGAGCTCGACACGACGACGATTGAGCCACGTCCCGGCCGACATTGTGGACAGCGCGACCGCCGACGATCGTCCTTGACCCTATAAATACACGGCCGAAGCCCTCCTCGCTCTTGTTCTTCCTTTTCCCCAATTTCGCAAACCCTAGCACGCTCAGACCTCGGCCGTCGCCGTCGACGGAGACCACCCCGAGCCTCGCCGTGACCACCATCGAGACCGCCGCTCTCGACTTGCTCGCCTCGTAGGAGGAATCGACCCCGGGTGACCCGTAGCGCCGCCGTCGAGCTCGTCTTCTCCGACGACGGGAGCGGGCGATTCCGGCGAACCAGGCCACGCCAAGCCTCGCCGTCACGCGCGTCGTGATCCCGGTGAGCTCCCGAGTTCCCTAGCATGCATGCCTCGCTCGATTGCTGGCCGTAGCGCCCTCGCGTCGCTAGCCCGTGTGTGTCGCCGCAGCACCTCGCCGCCGGGCAAGCTCCGATGGCCATTTCCGAGCGGCGCCGCCACGTAGAGGTTCGAGCACACTCACGCGCGTCGTATGCGCTAGTTCGCGCCGCCCCGCATTCGCCCGAGCGTCGAGTCCATCCTCTATCGGGCGCCGGTGGTGGCCATGGTTGCCACATCACCGCCACCGTGGCAGCCATCGTGGCTACCGGCCCACCGCTCAGTCCCTGGGTGTAGGTTAACCCGGGTAGCCTTAGTAATTCCGTTTCAAATTCAAATTCAATAAACATCTGCAACTTCAATTGAATTTAGAAAATTCAAATTAAGTCAGAAAAATATAAATGAGGTATCAAAATTCTTAGAAAAGAAAACTCTATTCAATAAAAATATAAAATGAAATTTTTATTCTTAATAAAAATTTAATTGTTTAATAATGGTTGTTTAAGCCTTTACTTTGATTCTTAATTGAATTAAAATTCAATAAATAGTAAAACCTTCTAAAACAAATAAAAACCAGTAAGAAAAATAAAGAAAACATTAAAGCTATTCTTCTTTATTTGTTAATTTGTTAAATCTTTATTAGTGGAAATTTAAACCCTAATTAATAATTACCTTAATTATAAATTCTTTAAAAATAGTAAAATGCCAAATTCAATATTATTTTTATTCCAAAGTTATTAATAACTTCAACTTTTATAATGAAGTTATTAATCCAATAATTATAGGGTAATTAAGAAACCCTAGTTCTATTATAAATAAAGTGATAACCTCATCATTCCATGTGGTATTCTAAAACCCTAATTCATTTAGAACCCTAGTTCCACTATTACATGTGAACCCTAATTAGCTTCTAACCTAAACCCAAGGTTAGAACTGGAGATCATGGTACTTTATTTCAAGTCATAGAGCCATCATCAGCAACTATAGGACATACCTCTGTTCACATAAAATGTAGAATACCTATCACATATATATGGGTATCCCATGTGTTCATCCTCATCAGACTTAAATGATCAATCAGGGTCAACCAAGTTTAAACCCTAGATCCTATTACCAAATCCATCATCCTTGTTTATCCATGACTAGCATCACACCATTGTGATGAAACCTAATAGCAACCATACCTGCTATTTTACTTTACATAACCCTATTCCACTAAACCCTCTAGTGTGAGGTACTTATGAACCATCCTATTTAGGAAACCATCATTCCTTACTTAATGAACCCAATAACAAAACCTAGACAACCTCAACCCTAATTGATATACTTCTTATTATGTAAGAAGTATGTTCTTCAAAAGTTATTCTTTTGAAGTAAATAAATAATCATCATCAACCCTACCTAACAGGACCTATTAACTCTAGCTAGCTATCACCAAAGAAATGAATCAACCTTGATAACAACCATGTATAAATACTTGCTTAGGATGCCTAGGCTTAACTCAGCCTTATCAGCTCCTAGGTATTGATGAATCCAACATTGTTGTGATCCATCTACTACTTACTCCGAAACCAATTACAATCATAGAAAACCATAGAACCCCACAAACCTAATATCATACTTGTTCTTCATTTTAGAACATGTTCTTCAAAAGTTATTCTTTTGAATTATATAATAAGTAATCATCAACCATGTATTATAGGACTTAAAATTGACAACTGCTCTTTACTTATTATACAACTACTATTCCTGATTGTGTAGGATTGTTACTATTCATTTTGTCATCTGCTTATCATTCTAAAACAACACAACCCTGAATAAGAACCTTGATTGTGAATCACTCTAAAAGTGCAACACACCCTAAACCGATCATTACAACTCACTGATCCTAAATCATCGGGGTTAGGTCACGCTTAGAGCGATTGCATCTCATTCTTATGCATTATTGCATCCTTGCCAATCTTTTAAACATCGTCCTTACTGGACGATGATGCTATTTCAGAATTTGGAGTTATTACGCATCGAAGACCTTGTCCGCATAATCTTGCAGCCAAGAAAGGCAAGTTCATCACTTGCTCATGTCATTTGAGTATTTTTATCAAATTACTTGCAAAGTATTATGGTTATCACTATTGCACAAAAATCAAAACCACTACTTTCATAACTATGAATATGTGTGGTGGGCAATGGAACCATGGATTGTGTGGATATGGTGGAGGTTCCATTGCACGGGCTTGTATCCATCTAGGATTAAACAACAAATGTCGCCAGTGATTCTTGTGCCGTAATATCCGTGTTAACCATAAGATCCGGAGTGGGACGGAGTAGTCAAAAGTGTTTCCACCTCTCGTTCATCAACGGATGCGCTTTACCGTAGACACTTGTATCCGTCGTGGCAAGCGGTTGGCTGGGGAAGCCTTAAGTCCCCACGGCATAGTCCGTAGACACTTGTCGCTCGAAGTGCAAGCGGTGGGCTGGGGAAGCCTAAAGTCCCCACGGTATTGTGGTCTATGATGGGTTGCAGCTACCGGCGAAGGAGTTTGGTTAACGAGTCCCAAATTGTTGTCGTGGTCGGGGTCCATCCTTAATTGGTATAAGAGGACCGACGAGGACCCAGGGTCGGGGTATGCAACAAAGGGTGGGTGTTCGAGGTAGCGGAGGAACATGATTGGCTAGACCTTATACCGGGCCTCACACCAAAGGAAGTGTGGACGAGAACTAGACTCGGTTGGCACCAAGGTTAAGATCTCTTATGGGTAAAGCAACACACCTCTCGCAGAGTGTAAAGAACCGTGACCTGTCACTCCTCGTTCCGGATATGGAACTACGAACGCGGCCGGAAAGGAGCTCCATGAAGTTCTAGTAAACCGGTGAAGGCTGACGGACATAGTTCTTCCGAATAAAAGCAACCTCTTGAAGAAATGATTATGAAAACCTCGCATTGGTATTAGACTTTCTGGTCTAATGCCGTAGCTAGTGCATTAAACACCTCTTTCCTATAATGAACTTGTTGAGTACGCTCGTACTCATCCCACTCTTAAATCCCCGCTTAGATATGGAGGCCATGATGGAGGATCTACTGTGCAACTCGAAGGCCGAGGAGTCAACAAGTACTTCAAGAAACAGGACCTACCAGAGGAGTCAGATACCACATCCAACAAGGAGAAACCCAGATTAGCAATAGAAAGGAACTAGCTTCCTAAACTTAGCTCCTATTTAGCTAGAATCTATTCATAGCCTCTGTAGCTAGTTAAATACTCTACAAATAGAGTTCGTGTTAGGATTAGACTACGAGTCGTTCTCCTGGAGTTCATTTGCAGTTTTACCTCATTGTAAAGTAGGAGGTTGTGCTGATCTTATGTAACAGAGTCAATGTTGTAATTCTATAGACATGCCTTGGACCCGCATATGTTTCTGTTGTACCACTCTGAGCGATATAATACTAGTGGAACAGTGTTTCATTGGTGTTATATCAGACTTGCATACTACACCATGCAAGTGGTATGCCGGGTCACCACAGCTTGGTATCGTGAGCAAATGCTTTGACCTTAGGATTAAAACCCTTTAAAGGAGACCTATAGGATTGGTAGTGTCTATAGGAAGTTGTCTAAGCTAAATCAAATCTTATGACTTGAGATGGATATTCACTTGGGAATAATCCTGACACACTTAAGTCAATCTTTTCCAACTACCTTCCTAAGTAAAAATAGATAGCTAATTCCAAATATGTAGCACATCATTCAGTCCTGAAAACTATAGATGAGTAGACCATAGTTGGTATACAATACATGGTAGTCCAAAGAGAGGATACAACCATAAGGAAGATATCCTATTGGAAGATGTATACCAACATATGTTATGTTCAAGTAAGAATTATTCGGACATGTAATAGGAGTAAATCAAGTGATGAAGATAATTAAGATATCCTAATAGAAGATGTAGACCAAGTTAAGCAATGAGTAATTAAAATTATCTAGATATGTGAAACAATTGATAGTAAGTGATAACTCTGAGTTATATGAGGTAGTATAGACCATGATGAGTCAATCATGGGAGGTAAGGAGGAGAGATAGGAATAAAATATGCCTACTTACATGGTAGTGATAGTAATCATATATGATTCACCTGAGAATCATTATGTGATGGACTAGAACCTCATAAGTAATTAAGAGGAGTACAATAAGAAGCCAAGTGCAAAACAATAGTGCAAGAATTGTGTTCCAAAAATATGGGAAGTGTGCCAAGCACATCATGACCATATGCTTATGGTAGAAACACTTAGAAGTATAGGAACTATATCCTAATAAATATGTATTTAGAGCAACCATATTAGAACTAGAGGTATCATACAAAATAGTCCTCAATAGCACTTATATATGGTATAATACTAAGTTAAGTAGTACTTCCAAAGAAAATTAGGTTAACCTTAACTATCCTAGACCACTTTGTTTCAAGTTTATCTCATTGCAAATGGGCAATTAAGGTAAATGTTGAGACAAATAGTAGAGTTCCCTATATTCGTGCTAAGTATCACGATATAAACCTATATTGTGTGGTGTTATATACTACACATCTCAGCCTGATGTTTAGAGATGTCATACTCAACTATTATATTCAGGCTTATGATGATGTGTATTATAAGCACAAAGCTGAATCTTCTTGGATTTTATTGGATTTTCATTGTTTGACTAGATCCATACATGAAGTTTGACTTTGATATGCAAATGCATGTTGCAATACCAAGTTCTTACTTGATGCTATAGATCTAGAGGGTAATGGTATTCGTGTGAGGAAGTGACGAATTCTGAAGATTCTGAAGACAAGATGAAGGTTGATCAGAAAAAGGAAGTAAAGATGTGGGAAGTAACCACAATACTCTGAAGGAAGTACCATCCGAAACTCATGCTTACCTCAACCGAGGAGTACTTTTATAGTGGTGATCACCCACTATAACAGTACATAAGAAGCATGAAGGTATGAAATATAATGATTATGGTGAAGCTCAAGCAGATCCATAGTCAACATAGAAGAGGGAATGCATGGGAAATCACTTAGGATACTATAATCATAGTGTCAGCTAGTGGTTTTCTTGCAAAATAAACCCTGAATGAAGGAAGGTGATATATGAAATCATAGCAGACATAAGAAGATCATAGTTGATATTAGAAGACCACAATTGGTATAGTATCAATACTGCGAGATAAAGTAGAAGATGTCTCGTCCAGTTGATCAGAACCTATAATAGAAACCATTTTTAGATATCAAATAGCCACAGTTGGTATAATAACCACAGCTGGTATCAGTTGGTATTGCAAATAGTCCACTATTTAATTATTTGTAACAAAAGATTGTGAACAAATAGAAATCTTGCCAGCCAAATAGCTAGGTCTATAAACATTTAGTCGAAGGATTTACATTGGATGTCCACAATCGAGTGGATACACCACAAACATTCTTCGCAAGATCTTAGAAGAAGTAAAGCCCATAAGTTGGAACCAGACCAATATTCCAACCATAGTCCAATAGTTGGAAGAAAAGGAATTGAAGACCATAAGAAAACTCTAAGGGGTAGAGTAAAGATTGAGTTGGATGTACAATAACTCAATACCTTGAGCATAATAGAAGAAGAAGGTCTGAACTGAGAGGAAGTTCGATCTTATTTTCATAAGATTGTTGAACAATACTTTCAGAAGGATATCAGACCAGAAGCCGAGGTTTATACCTCGAGGAATCAAGAAGTGGACTATAACTTGAGAAAGTGAGTAATATTCAATCAGAAGTAAGAAAGCTCAAGTAAAATAAGGATAATGAAGTTGGATGAAGGAAATACCATATACCAAATACAGTTCAAAAAGGCCAAAGACCGAAGAAGATTGAACCTACCAATATCAAAGACTAATAGAATGATTCCTTTCATGGAACCTAAATAACCCAAAATAGTTATAGGTATCAACTATGAACCATGATTGGATGGACTAAATGAGTCTAATCCATTCTTAGGAAAAGAAACCATCATGACGAATTCCATAGTTAGTACCTTATTAAGCACCACTACTGCACTTTTGGTAGTAAGGGAAAAACAAAGACCTATTTTATCAAATAGGAGAATGTTATCCAATTAGTCCTCAATAAAGACTGCCAGGACAAGAAGAAGTCCCAATCATTGAATCTTCAAGGAGATAGGAAACAAGATTATGATAGTTGGAAGACATCAATGAATCAAAATAAGAGCCATGGTTCAGAGACGGGCATTATTAGAGACAAACCCTAATGGATTCCAGGAAGAGTCTGGACAAGGGATATATTCAATTATATCCAGTGAGATCACCAAGGAGTTTGAGAAAAGATGTAGTCTGCACAAGACAGATCCACACTCCGAAACGTGAGAGATATCAAACTTCGAGGACGAAGTTTAGTTTAAGGGGTAGAGACTCGTAATATCCCAGGTAATGGGGTTACAAAAATAGAGGAAACAGTATGTGTGCATTGCATTCATGCATAGAAAATCTGGGGAATTTTCGCGCTTTAAAGTAAAACAGATCCACAAGAATCGAAGTTTCACTTGACCTTGGTGGAATTGAAGTAGCTCATCAAGTCAAGCGCTATAAACCTCAATGTGACTTTGTTCAAACCTTGTTTTGGGTAGAGATGATTTGATCTAAAGGGTTAGATCAAATGGAACTAATAATCAACACAACAACACTTTACACAATGATCAACTACTTGATCATACAACAGATCATAACATGGTATTCTTTGCCATAACATAAGAACATCTATTTAATTGGAAATCAAGTAACAATAATTGGGAAACTATTCTTCACTTATCTTCTCCATGTCTTAAATTAATCCAAGCTTTACCTATTTAAGAATAAAGGACAACCTTTGAACTAAAGTATTAGGAGATTAATCATTTCATCTTAGAGTGGTGAGACAACCCAACATCACATGGAATAATACCATATCCCTGAGTTGATAAAATAAGGATGAGATTAATGTAATCAAGTTAGACAAATGGAATCTTCGCCTAGATACCTAAAGAGATCTTGTGAGTGCACCATAAACCCTAGAATAAACCATTCTTATATAAGAGAGCTCAAGATCTGGTGTTACACTCAAGTGAGTTGAGGAAACACTTGGTTTTAAGGGAGAGATCTATTCAAATATCCAAAAGGTTAAACCATCATTTCTTGAGAGAACTTTAAGTGAATATTCCAGGCATTTTCCTGGGATATAAAACTATTGAGACAACCATGACCATCCTAGAAAGTAAAATAGAAGTGATATATCCTAGTTGATCAAGACAATGCTTGATCATGGAAGTGAGAACCCATTCCATAAGAAATATTGTAGGAAGCCAAACCTTGATCATTATAAATTAAGTGATGATCATAAACCCTAAGAACTTGAGGTAAGGATATCAAGCACAAGTGGATCATGTCTAACCATGATCATGCTCTTGATGTATGTGAGGATAAGTTAAACCCTAAAAGGATAAGCTGATATCATTAGCCACATGAAATTATAAGGAGATCAATAATAAACAACCCTAGACTTATATCCCAACCTTTACTTGTGAACCACTTGGTGATCACAATTTGAATCCTACCATATCTATAGTTCATCAATTAATGAACCTAAGGGAACCTTAGAGTTAAACACTATACTTCATATGGTGAGAAACCATATATCCATTTGACCAAAGTTAACTATAAAAAGAACTATAATCAATATAGTTACTTTAATGATAAGTTAGGGATAATAATAGGAATTAATTGGTAGAAGATAAAACCTATTCTCAAATCATAGTAACTAGAGGAGAACATAAAATGTTAAATAAACAACCACCTTATAATGGTTAGGGGTGATTAAACCCTAGCAAATGCCATATGATGATATCCCAACTCTACAAACTAGAAGTATATCTCAACCTTAGTTTATATATCACTATGGTGATCATAATATGAACCTAGGCCATAACTGAAATTCAAACCAATTGCCATTAGGTAAATATCACTGGAACCCTAGTGTAGCATATTAATAAAATCTTATGCTTCATTTATTAAACCTGAGAAAAACCATTGTGATACATCTTATAATTAAACCCATGAGTGTTGATCAACCACCTATAACCATAAACTAAGAACCAAACCATGATGGGAGTAATACCTACTCTAGATATTTCAAGGTGTATTAAAAAATAATACTAGAGCTCACCTTGAATTGGGATAAGGATACTCCTTACAAGACCTTGATTAAAGGGTGCTCACATAAAATCATATGCAAGCAATCAATTCCTCAAATAAGAAACCAAGCCCTCATGATAATCTTTAAAATGCTTTGGGAAGCTATTCTCCACTTTAAATAATTCAAAAGAGAGTTGTATTGTAGGGAGGAAAAGGAAATTCTAAGAACACCCAAACTCATGGCTAAATTGAAATTTAAATAGAAATCACAAGGATACAAATAAAATCATACAAAGATTATTATTGGTAAGTCCTAAGTAAAAATAAGTATAAACATCTGAAAGCATAATTGAATTCAAATATGAATTCAAAACAGAATTCAAAATAGGAAATACCAAAACAGAAAAGAAAAACTGAAAAGAAAAAGAAAGAAACCTTACCTGGACCTTACCTGTCGCAGCAGCCCAGCCTAGGGAGCCCGAAGCAGCCCGAGCCCGGTCCAGCAGCCCAAAGCCAGCACATCCCACGTACCTCTTCGCCCGGATAAGAACGGAGAGAACGTCGTCGTCTTCGTCTCCTCTCCCGCGCGCACGGAGCTCGACACGACGACGATTGAGCCACGTCCCGGCCGACATTGTGGACGGCGCGACCGCCGACGATCGTCCTTGACCCTATAAATACACGGCCGAAGCCCTCCTCGCTCTTGTTCTTCCTTTTCCCCAATTTCGCAAACCCTAGCACGCTCAGACCTCGGCCGTCGCCGTCGACAGAGACCACCCCGAGCCTCGCCGTGACCACCATCGAGACCGCCGCTCTCGACTTGCTCTGCCTGTAGGAGGAATCGACCCCAGGTGACCCGTAGCGCCGCCGTCGAGCTCGTCTTCTCCGACGACGGGAGCGGGCGATTCCGGCGAACCAGGCCACGCCAAGCCTCGCCGTCACGCGCGTCGTGATCCTGGTGAGCTCCTGAGTTCCCTAGCATGCATGCCTCGCTCGATTGCTGGCCGTAGCGCCCTCGCGTCGCTAGCCCGTGTGTGTCGCCGCAGCACCTCGCCGCCGGGCAAGCTCCGATGGCCATTTCCGAGCGGCGCCGCCACGTAGAGGTTCAGCACACTCACGCGCGTCGTATGCGCTAGTTCGCGCCGCCCCGCATTCGCCTGAGCGTCGAGTCCATCCTCTATCGGGCGCCGGTGGTGGCCATGGTTGCCACATCACCGCCACCGTGGCAGCCATCGTGGCTACCGGCCCACCCGCCGGTCCCCGGGTGTAGGTTAACCCGGGTAGCCTTAGTAATTCCGTTTCAAATTCAAATTCAATAAACATTCGCAACTTCAATTGAATTTAGAAAATTCAAATTAAGTCAGAAAAATATAAATGAGGTATCAAAATTCTTAGAAAAGAAAACTCTATTCAATAAAAATATAAAATGAAATTTTTATTCTTAATAAAAATTTAATTGTTTAATAATGGTTGTTTAAGCCTTTACTTTGATTCTTAATTGAATTAAAATTCAATAAATAGTAAAACCTTCTAAAACAAATAAAAACCAGTAAGAAAAATAAAGAAAACATTAAAGCTATTCTTCTTTATTTGTTAATTTGTTAAATCTTTATTAGTGGAAATTTAAACCCTAATTAATAATTACCTTAATTATAAATTCTTTAAAAATAGTAAAATGCCAAATTCAATATTATTTTTATTCCAAAGTTATTAATAACTTCAACTTTTATAATGAAGTTATTAATCCAATAATTATAGGGTAATTAAGAAACCCTAGTTCTATTATAAATAAAGTGATAACCTCATCATTCCATGTGGTATTCTAAAACCCTAATTCATTTAGAACCCTAGTTCCACTATTACATGTGAACCCTAATTAGCTTCTAACCTAAACCCAAGGTTAGAACTGGAGATCATGGTACTTTATTTCAAGTCATAGAGCCATCATCAGCAACTATAGGACATACCTCTGTTCACATAAAATGTAGAATACCTATCACTAATATATGGGTATCCCATGTGTTCATCCTCATCAGACTTAAATGATCAATCAGGGTCAACCAAGTTTAACCCTAGATCCTATTACCAAATCCATCATCCTTGTTTATCCATGACTAGCATCACACCATTGTGATGAAACCTAATAGCAACCATACCTGCTATTTTACTTTACATAACCCTATTCCACTAAACCCTTCTAGTGTGAGGTACTTATGAACCATCCTATTTAGGAAACCATCATTCCTTACTTAATGAACCCAATAACAAAACCTAGACAACCTCAACCCTAATTGATATACTTCTTATTATGTAAGAAGTATGTTCTTCAAAAGTTATTCTTTTGAAGTAAATAAATAATCATCATCAACCCTACCTAACAGGACCTATTAACTCTAGCTAGCTATCACCAAAGAAAATGAATCAACCTTGATAACAACCATGTATAAATACTTGCTTAGGATGCCTAGGCTTAACTCAGCCTTATCGGCCCTAGGTATTGATGAATCCAACATTGTTGTGATCCATCTACTACTTACTCCGAAACCAATTACAATCATAGAAAACCATAGAACCCCACAAACCTAATATCATACTTGTTCTTCATTTTAGAACATGTTCTTCAAAAGTTATTCTTTTGAATTATATAATAAGTAATCATCAACCATGTATTATAGGACTTAAAATTGACAAACGCTCTTTACTTATTATACAACTACTATTCCCGATTGTGTAGGATTGTTACTATTCATTTTGTCATCTCGCTTATAATTCTAAAACAACACAACCTCGAATAAGAACCTTGATTGTGAATCACTCTAAAAGTGCAACACACCCTAAACCGATCATTACAACTCACTGATCCTAAATCATCGGGGTTAGGTCACGCTTAGAGCGATTGCATCTCATTCTTATGCATTATTGCATCCTTGCCAATCTTTTAAACATCGTGCTTACCGGACGATGATGCTATTTCAGAATTTGGAGTTATTACGCATCGAAGACCTTGTCTGCATAATCTTGCGACCAAGAAAGGCAAGTTCATCACTTGGTCATGTCATTTGAGTATTTTTATCAAATTACTTGCAAAGTATTATGGTTATCACTATTGCACAAAAATCAAAACCACTACTTTCATAACTATGAATATGACTATGTGGTGGGCAATGGAACCATGGATTGTGTGGATATGGTGGAGGTTCCATTGCACGGGCTTGTATCCATCTAGGATTAAACAACAAATGTCGCCAGTGATTCTTGTGCCGTAATATCCGTGTTAACCATAAGATCCGGAGTGGGACGGAGTAGTCAAAAGTGTTTCCACCTCTCGTTCATCAACGGATGCGCTTTACCGTAGACACTTGTATCTGTCGGGGCAAGCGGTTGGCTGGGGAAGCCTTAAGTCCCCACGGCATAGTCCGTAGACACTTGTCGCTCGAAGTGCAAGCGGTGGGCTGGGGAAGCCTAAAGTCCCCACGGTATTGCGGTCTATGATGGGTTGCAGCTACTGGCGAAGGAGTTTGGTTAACGAGTCCCAAACTGTTGTCGTGGTCGGGGTCCATCCTTAAGTGGTATAAGAGGACCGACGAGGACCCGTGGTCGGGGTATGCAACAAAGGGTGGGTGTTCGAGGTAGCGGAGGAACATGATTGGCTAGACCTTATACCGGGCCTCACACCAAAGGAAGTGTGGACGAGAACTAGACTCGGTTGGCACCAAGGTTAAGATCTCTTATGGGTAAAGCAACACACCTCTGCAGAGTGTAAAGAACCGTGACTCGTCACTCCTCGTTCCGGGATATGGAACTACGAACGCGGCCGGAAAGGAGCTCCATGAAGTTCTAGTAAACCGGTGAAGGCCGACGGACATAGTTCTTCCGAATAAAAGCAACCTCTTGAAGAAATGATTATGAAAACCTGCATTGGTATTAGACTTTCTCGGTCTAATGCCGTAGCTAGTGCATTAAACACCTCTTTCCTATAATGAACTTGTTGAGTACGCTCGTACTCATCCCACTCTTAAATCCCCGCTTAGATATGGAGGCCATGATGGAGGATCTACTGTGCAACTCGAAGGCCGAGGAGTCAACAAGTACTTCAAGAAACAGGACCTACCAGAGGAGTCAGATACCACATCCAACAAGGAGAAACCCAGATTAGCAATAGAAAGGAACTAGCTTCCTAAACTTAGCTCCTATTTAGCTAGAATCTATTCATAGCCTCTCGTAGCTAGTTAAATACTCTACAAATAGAGTTCGTGTTAGGATTAGACTACGAGTCGTTCTCCTGGAGTTCATTTGCAGCTTTACCTCATTGTAAAGTAGGAGGTCAGTCTTGATCTTATGTAACAGAGTCAATGTTGTAATTCTATAGACATGCCTTGGACCCGCATATGTTTCTGTTGTACCACTCTGAGCGATATAATACTAGTGGAACAGTGTTTCATTGGTGTTATATCAGACTTGCATACTACACCATGCAGTGGTATGCCGGGTCACCACAAAAGCGATGTCGATGCCACGTAGGATATAGACATGCGGGTTAGAGGTTGGTCATTGGCATATCGGCTGACCATGGTTCATTAGACTGAGGCAGGCGAGACATTCCATCTCCGCCGCGTCTTCTCCACGTGGCAGTGTTATTGCGCACCACCGAGTTTATCTCTCCTTCTTGCATCTGCTTCCTGCATCCGTTTCCAGAGCTTAAAGCTAGACTGTCGTGCGACGAGCAAAAACATGCTCACTTCTCGGTGCTTCACGCCTCCCTCGCCCGCAAAGATGTCACACCACCTACCTACCACGTACATGATGCTCGCCCACTGCATCCAGCCGACGCCGAACCCATTTCCACCAACTTCGAACAATGACGACGAGTTCTACTACGACGAGGATGAAATGGAGGAGGAGTTGTTGCCGGTCGTCCTAGAGCAAGCAGCGGTCCTCATATCCTATGAGACCACACACCGGGAGAGGATCACCATCGCTGTTGTCCTCGGGGATACGAACGCGGCACTCTCGTGCCTCTCATACACCCGATCCGATGCTGTTGTCGAACTAAACTCTTCACTTGTAGTACTCCCTAGGTTCAAAACTGACTCGCGTTTTAGATTTAGTAAAACTTAAACATTTTAAGTTTGACCACATATTTAAGAACAAATATCAACATCTACAATATAGAACCTATTGTATTAGAGAGTCGCCATGAACTATACTTTCACACATATGCCTTTGGTACTACAAATACTGATATTCTTTATAGCTTTAGTTAAACTTTCCAAAAATTGACATTGGTTAAATCTGAAAGCGTAATGTAAATAAAAACGGAGACCAGAGACCCTGACAGTCCGTGCAAATTAAGGTGATATATGCTCAAGTTGCGAAGAACAGTTGGCAAGGCACGGTAGGAGAGCCAGATTTGAAAGCACCAACTCAAGACCGTGGCGTGTCCGGTAGGAGTCGGATCATGTGATGGGATGACGACTTTTTATTTGGTCGGTCGGCCAGTTGCGCACGGGCGGCCTCGGCTCGCGGTGCGGTGCGGTGGCATCGCCCGCTCCTCTCGCTCTTGGATCCAACGGGAACGAGAACCGAAAAAAAAACGACGCCACTTTCACTGGGAGCTGGCACGTCAGGAACCACTGAGACAGCGCGCTTTCCGATCGAGCTCGACGTTTTCTCGTCCGCTTCACGGCTCGTACAATATCGTAATCACACAATTAGCCAAAGAGATTGGAAAATAAATACCAGTATACGCGGTCATCTGCAGAGAGGTAGTGCCGTAGTGGTACGTAGGATCTCAGGCCTTATCATCTATGTCACTGTGACCAACATGAGTCTAGTATGGGTATTTGACCGATCGAAACCTCAATCTTGCTCTTGCCCTGTTATAACATTTCTCATTTTTGCCATTCCATCATCTTCACCATTAGTCTATAATCAGTTTTGCCATTTGAAGAGTGGATTCAATCAGAAAAAACCATTTAATATGTTAAAGTGGCATACATTCCATGTTTAGAAATTATAATTACCAACAAAGAATTATACAAAGGCCCATCTCCACAAATTCCAACACTTGGTCTAAAACAAATATTGTTGTTGGTATACATGAATTGTGATAAGTAACAATTCACTAGTCTTGCTAGAAAATTTCGGAGAAACCATTTATAACAACCAAGGAGCTATGGGCTGCTTCTTCAATTGGCACAATGAATATATGATCTTCTTCTGGTGTAATTCTTTAATTGGCTCATCTCTCGCTTCACGCTCGTGTCGGTGGATAGTGGTGGCCTCTTCGCCATTGTTTTTCCACGTCGGTGGTGGATGGAAATATCACCGGAGACACCGTGGTGTAGCGTTTTGCGGGCAGATAGAGACACCATGGCATGGTGAATTGCTGCTTTGGATCTGTTAAAGTGATGACGTGTAGGTGCAGCCAATAAGTGAGATATAAAGTGAATTGCTGCTTTTAAGATGTGTTAGGGTCCGTGTCCGATTTAGAAAGACGTGGCGACAACTCTATGAAGATCGAATAAAGTCCTTCTCGATCCTGGTCTTTGTCGGCGGGAGGGAACCGTTTGTCGATATGTTTTCTTAGTGGGGTTAAGGTTTGCGTACAATTTAGAAATACGTTGTGGCGGTTCTCTCAGGAGATCGAATAAATTCCTCCCGTTTTGTCCATGTCCCGATGTTGTTTGTTGCATGCGTTTGTGTGTCTTCGACTGATATCGTTGGATTTTGGACGTTGTTTCTTCTGATATACGTTTCTCTTTTATCAGCGACGGGTGTTACCCTTGTGCGGTGGTCTTTTGGTACTTATCACAACTAATACGACAAGTTTTGCCGAACTCCAACAAGGGATAGGGGAGGATGGTGGTGCGCCTTTTGCTCGCTCCAGTGTGTACTCGTCGCTAGGTGGACCTGATTATATATTTTTTTGGGATTTGTTGTACAGTCGTTCAAGAATTGTGAATTGGGTAGACCTTTTGTAAGAAAAAAAGTTTGCCGATGGGTTAAAAAAAGAGTAAAATCCACTCACGATCACTAAACTTGTTGGCCTTTTTCAATACGGTCACTGAACTCAGAAATACGCTACTTACGGTACTCAAATACAGGTAAGTGTTTCATCTACGGTCACTGGCTCCGGTAGAGCTGTGTATTTTCTGACGTGGCAAGTGCGGGACCCATATGTCAGGTCACGCTGAGTTCTAGCAGTGCATTGTTCTTGCAAAAAGACCCCCTAAACTTACTGCCTCAACTTCCTCCTCTCCCTGATATCTATCCCCGCCACCCAGCAGCTCCAGCGCTGATCCATACGCGGAGCGGAAGCGAATGGCAAGGAGCGCCACCGTCGTAGCTCATCAAAGCCGCAGTGTGCCTGGCCGGTCGCGCCTTTGCCGCCTCCCGCTCGGCCGCTGGCCATCATCGAGCACGGGCAGAGATACGGGCGCAGCATGTTCACCTGCTGCCTCTTCAGGAGAGTCGTTTGCGCGTATCCACCAATCTACCGTATGGCCCGTATCTTCCGCTCCACCGAGAACCACCACGGCACCACATGATGCAGAGACGAGACTGCAAGTTCGACCTCAAGGATGAGAACATCATGCTCGACTAGGTGGACAAGCTCCTGGAGTTCACGAAGGGGACATGGACGACCCCCGGTAACAACCGGATGCCGACAACCTCGCGCACACCACGTTGACGGAGGCGTCGGCCGTCGCACGCCTAGTCCCATGGGTCAAGGGGCTCCCGGTCAAGGGGCGCCCTGCGTAGTCCTCCGTCGAGCCATGCCGTCCTCTCCAAGCACGCCACAGCCTCCCCCTCACATGCCGTGCACCAAAAATGCACAACCAACCCCAAATTCGGCACCGCCACCGTCGAATTAGCAAGCGGGCGCCTGGAGTAGCAGCCACCGCCATCCCAAGACGTAGGTGCTCAGCCACCCTTCCTGCGCCACCCCTCCTTGTGCCGTTGTGACTTGTGCACCATCGGGAGCAACTTGCCGACGCCCCTCGCCGCGGCTGGCATGCCTGGAGCACGCATCGGCATGCTCTGGACGCAAACGCCGGCCCGAACTCTGGAGGAGGTCCTGCCGAAGGCGCGTGGTGCCGGTCTCTGAGGAGGATCTCCTCCGTCCTCGCCATCTCGCTCCTTGCCCTCCCAACGCACGGCGTCGATCTCGTCAAGGCGGCATGCCCCGGGGAGAGCTGCGGCGGCGAACGTGGTAGCCTCCAAGAGGGCCGGACTGGAGCGTGGCCGCGGCTGGGTGGCCGGGCCACCGCCTCCAATTCACCGTGCGGGAGGAGTGGATCAGTGGAACAACGCTGGCGGGTCTTATCCATTTTGGTGAACTTTTCAGTATAGCCCATCTTTATATTTTATTATTTCAAAATGGTTCCAGATGACGATTGGGGGCTACCTGACGGGGTCCACAACGTGTCACGTCGACGAATACTATGCCCTACCGCGAGGAGTGAGCGTAGATGAAACACATGACCGTATTCAAGTACCGTAAATAGCGTATTTCTGAGTCTAGTGACTGTATCGAAAAATACCGACAAGTTTGGTGACCGTGGATGGATTTTACTCTTAAAAAAATACTAGTAATAAAAAGAAAAAAAATAGCAAGGCATGATGGAGTGGTCGCCAGCTGCACAGATTGCGGTAGCGCAAAAGTGGCGAAGATGCTGCGGCGTTGGACATGTCCCGATCGGTGTTCCGGCCAGCAGTCGGTTTTGCCGTGGCTCTGAATTCCCGGCGATCGGTTTGCCCCCGCGCCGGAAAGGTAGGGGCATGGGGTGAGAGGAACAAGGCACAAGATTCGCCCATTTCCGGGTCGTGCAATCAGTTGTTGCCAACTTACAGGGACACAAATGCCTTGTCCTCTTCTCCTTCCCCTGCCCAAAAAACTCACGATGTGTCGTCGCGTTGCTTGCTCCACAACAGACTGGGATAGGCATGGACGGAAATGTGACGAGGACTTTTGTCCTTGTTTGGTTTGCAGAGATGCCTTTAATAATTGTTATTACTACTCTACTAGTAGTAGCGTTTCCGACCAAGAACAATCAGTTTTTTTTTCCAAGAAGCTGAGAATATTGCAATTGAAAATTCAACAATCAGCAGGGGACGAAGCAGACGCAACCTGCAATTTTTTGTTGCTTCTGCTGCTAATAATAAATGAAAGAGCATGAAAACCCTCTGCCCTACCACTCTTGTCACCACTTCCTACTTCCTAGTCCACACAGGCCACAGCCATCATAGCCCCGGCCCACCGACAGCAAAGAAAGCGGACCATGCCCCACGCCCATTTATCACCGACATGTCGGCCCCAGCGGTCCGGGTCCCACCAGTCATGCGGGTACACCGTAAGTCTCGGTGCTGGCTGTTGGCCCAGCCGATCCGCTCCACTCGGCCACTGCAGCAAGCAGCGAAGCGGAAGCCTATCTAATGGCCGAGAACACATCCAAGCACTCGCCATAATTCCAAACCACTGTGCCGCTCCCTCCTTCCCCTCTCCTCCTCGCCGTCCTCGCAAGAACACGGCGAAAAATCGGGGCTTTTGGGTTCCGGACGCCCGAAGATCGTATTTAATTTCCGGTTTTGACCGGCCGGCGGAGGGAAGGGGATGCGGCGTGGTGGTGGTCTGATGTAGATTTCCTTTTCCAGCCTTGTCTGCTCTGCTCGCGTTCACATCTCTCGCTTGCACAGAGCTTTCTGATCTGCCAACTGGAGAACGAGGCCATGCGCGCCGCCCCAACACGAGGTACTCCCCTCCCTTTCTTGCTTTTCATGATGATTCGGTCCGGTTGCTTCGCCGCCGTGTATGTGTGTTCGTGTCCGTGATTGCGATGGGTTGATTGCGTGTGGGACTTCGGTTGTTCGAGTGATTGCAAACTGATGCAAGCCATGGTGGTGGCAGGTCTGCTGAACGGGGAGTGATCGCGTCCGGTGGCCTGCCTGCTGCGGAGATGAAGGAGGAGAGGTGCCTGGACCCGCAGCTGTGGCACGCCTGCGCGGGCGGCATGGTGCAGATGCCCACGCCGCGCGCCCGCGTCTTCTACTTCCCGCAGGGCCACGCCGAGCACGCCAACGGCGGCGGCGGCGGCGTGGCCGCCGCCGAGCTCGCGGCGGCGCTCGGCCCGCGCCCGCTCCCGCCGCTCGTGCTCTGCTCCGTCGCCGGGGTGCGCTTCCTGGCCGATCCGGACACGGACGAGGTGTTCGCCAAGATCCGCCTCGTGCCCGTCGGCGCCGGCGACCCGGGGCTCCGGGACCCCGACCCGCTCGGCCCCGACCAGACGGAGGCGCGCGAGAAGCTCGCCTCCTTCGCCAAGACGCTCACCCAGTCCGACGCCAACAACGGCGGCGGCTTCTCCGTGCCCCGCTACTGCGCCGAGACCATCTTCCCCAAGCTCGACTACCGGGCCGACCCGCCCGTGCAGACGGTGCTCGCCAAGGACGTGCACGGGGAGGTCTGGAAGTTCCGCCACATCTACCGGGGCACCCCGCGCAGGCACCTGCTCACCACGGGATGGAGCACCTTCGTCAACCAGAAGAAGCTCGTCGCGGGGGACTCCATCGTCTTCCTGCGCACCGAGCACGGCGAGCTCTGCGTCGGGATACGCCGCGCCAAGCGGGTCACATGCGGTGGCATGGAGTGCATATCCGGATGGAACGCCCCGGGCTACGGGGGATTCTCGGCCTTCCTCAAGGACGAGGAGAACAAGATGATGAATGGACCCGGAGGAGGCTACATGAAGGGCAGGGGGAAGGTCAAGATCGCCGACGTCGTCGAGGCCGCCAGCCTTGCGGCCAGCGGCCAGCCGTTTGAGGTGGTCTACTACCCGAGAGCTAGCACGCCCGAGTTTGTTGTCAAGGCCGCCGCCATGCAGGCTGCCATGAGGATCCACTGGTGCCCTGGGATGAGATTCAAGATGGCCTTTGAGACCGAGGACTCCTCAAGAATTAGCTGGTTTATGGGGACTATATCTTCCGTCCAGGTCGCTGATCCCATCAGATGGCAAAATTCTCCGTGGAGGCTTCTTCAGGTTCGCTCGATTTGATGATATTCATACTAGTAGTTGCATTTCATCTCCTTCTTCTTTAAATGCATTGTTTTTTTTTTTACATTCCCTGGAACTGCAATAGATGAATGGACTGCATTAATGACTCAAGTTTGCTGCTTTCAAAGTGCTAACATAACATAAGTATGAAAATCTCTCATTGAGATGCTTGATTGGTAGGTAGCATGTAAAAAACATGACCTGCATACAAGTATTTTGCTTTCCCACAACGTTGCCATAATATAAGATCTTTGTAATGGAAACATTCTTAAAACCCTGCTAGCAACAAATTAATCAATGAATTAGTTGAACAGACGGCTAAGATTTCAGCCGGACGATGAATTGGTTGAACAATCAGTAAAGCTGTTGGGGAACCAGAATTCTCCAGTGCATACTATTTATGAAAGGAAAGGCTTGTGGTCCTTTAGTAGCTTTATTGTTGGTATTCTAAATTTGATTGTCATTGTCCCTGCTCTCTTAACATGAATCATTTTTGTCAATAGTGCGTTCCTACCTTTAAAACTTTTAGTAAGCATCCTAATTTCTTCCATTCGTCACCGGTGGTTACTTAAATGTCACAGCTGTATTTGGTCTTTAGCATGTAAAACGTCCTGCAAAAGAAAGATAGCATGCAAAACATGACCAGCATACAACAGTATTATGATTTCCCACAACTTTGCCATAGTATTAGATCTTGGCAGTGAAAAGATTCCCAAAGCCCTGCTATCTATAAATTAACCGATGAATTAGTTAGTGGCTTATATTTCAGCTGGGCAATGAATTGGTGGAACAATAAGTAAAGCTGTTGGGGATCCAGAATTCTCAATACTAGTTTTGAAAGGAAAGTCTTGTGGTCCTTTAGTATTACTATCGGTCTTCCAAATTTGGATTGTCCTTTGCGTGCTCTCTTAAGTCTTAAGTATGTATCTTCTTTGTCAATATCTGAGCTTCTAAACTTCAGTTTTCACTGATGGTTGCTCACATGTCACACCTTAGTGTTCGGTCTTTAGTACCCAACATGAAGCATCCAAAATGCATGGGAATACTTGATAAACTTTGAACTAGGAATGGGATTGCTGAGCACTGTTAGAAGTGATCAATAGATGAGAAGCTACTTGTCTAATTACATTAACCTAGGATAGGGGAATAATGGTACATCAATCTAATAAAGAAGCTGGTCATTTGGAATAATGGTACATTAACCTAGGATAGGAAATAAAGGTAAAAAAATACCCTACAAAAGCTACATCAACTGTCATATTTATTCAGTTGGTCATTTGGACTTTATTCTGTACAAATGACTAAGAGTACAGTTGAGAATTGGGGCAGGGTCTTCATTTCCAGCAGCTTCGTTTCTGGTCATTCATATGTTTCAGTTTTTTCTTAAGCGTTTACACCCAAAATCCTACTGGCATTTTATAAGCAAATGCAATAAAGTAGTTTATATGAAATTGTACTGCATGCTATTTTTAAATAAATATGGGATAGTAGTTCTAGAGTACTAATAAAATTTCAAAGGTGGGAAGTGAATTAGTATGTCAGTCAAAAGGCTTAGTCGGTCATGTACTTCGCCAACGGTCCATGCTTAAGGTACCTGGTCCTCCCTATAGCTGAAAGTACTACCTTACATATGTCTCTGATCAGTCCTGTCCTCCAACTATAAGGTGTCTGTTTGTACCTCAGGAAATAGTTGTTGAACTAAGGAAATTAGTACAAGCGGCAGTTGGACATAAACATGCTAGCTCTATTTATCTGCCATATATATACATATTGGTAATTTGGTACTTCATGAAATTTTACCTCATTGTCCACTTTATTCGCCAATGTTTGGATAGTGAGTGGTGACTTACTAGTAATGTGTAACTGAGATATTGAAGGGTTCATATTTATTTTCAGTTATAGCAGTATGAAATTGAGCCATCAACTGTAGTTGGTCACTCTTCCCGTCATGGAATTTTACTTCAGTAACTGCAGCAAGTCTCTTCGTTGACATGGTTCATGGTTGCATAATTCTTTCAGGTCACATGGGATGAACCCGACTTGTTGCAGAATGTGAAATGTGTCAGCCCATGGCTTGTGGAGCTTGTATCAAGCATTCCACCTATCCATTTGGGACCATTTTCACCTCCACGAAAGAAGTTACGGGTTCCCCAACATCCAGATTTCCCATTTGATGGTCATCTGTTTAATCCCATTTTCCATGGGAACCCACTTGGTCCTAGCAACAGCCACCTATGCTGTTACCCGGACAACTCTCCTGCAAGCATACAGGGAGCCAGGCATGCTCAATTTGGTTTACCATTGACAGATCATCAGCTTAATAAGCTGCACCTCGGTCTGTTCCAGGGCGGCGGTTTTAACCGGTTCGACGCCCTAACCCCGTCTTCTCGGATACCCAAGGGATTTGTGATCAGCAGCGCACCAGCCCATGACAGTGTCTCTTGCGTGTTGACGATTGGTACACCACAGAGCGCAGAAAAATCTGATGACAGAAAGACACCACACATAATGTTGTTTGGAAAGGCTATCCTTACCGAGCAGCAGATAACCTCAAGTGGATCAAGAGAGACACTTTCCTCTGGGGCTACTGGAAACAGTTCTCCTAACGGCAATGCGACGAAGGCAGGAAATGTATCTGATGGTTCTGGTTCGTCAATTTGCATTGGCTTTTCGTCCCAAGGCCACGAGGCCTCTGACCTTGGATTAGAAGCTGGACACTGCAAGGTATTTATGGAATCGGAGGATGTTGGTCGCACCATTGACCTTTCAGTGTTTGGGTCGTACGAAGAGCTGTACGGCCGTCTGTCTGACATGTTTGGAATCGAGAAAGAGGAGATCATAAGCCATCTCCGTTACCGCGACACAGCCGGTGCAGTCATGCATACCGGCGAATTGCCATTCAGGTGAGAAGCAGCCTCCCCTGTAATATATGCAGCTTTCTTTAGTAACTCATGTACAGTAATATATCTTCATATTAATGTACTTAGATATAGTAGTAATGTTGATGTACTTAGATATAGTAGTAATGTTGCAGCGACATGTACCTAATTTGTTCTGTACGTGTAACAGCGACTTCATGAAAGTAGCACGGAGGCTGACAATAATAACTGGCGAAAACGGAAGGCTGCCGAAACCTCTCATGGAATGCATGGTTCAGCGGGTGTGATCTCTCGGCCTATTTGACCATGAATTTCATCAAGAACTTCTAAACCTAGAGTGAAGAAGGACCTATTTTCTATATGTATTTCAGTGTTCCTCGGTGCTGTTTTAGCAGAACCGCATCGTTAGTACAATCTTGTGGATTGCTTTTTCATATGTATCTGTCTCGCTCAGCTGAGCGGACCTATGGTAGCTGTTTGTTGGATCTTGTGGACTGCCTAAGTAATGTTTTTCGTCCTGCACCGGGTTGGTCGTCAGTCACTGGTGTTGTGCTGATCTGTAGTGATGTTACTCTCTCTGTGGAACTGCTCCTGAACTCTTGGACGGATTTTCTTTGAATAATGTAAGTTTCGGATTAAGATGTGGATGTGGATGTGGAAACTAAAACTAGTGTGTAGGCTTCTGAATTAACGCATGCGATCAGATTTCTTGTATTTTTTTTTGTTTTAGTACATTTTACCAGCAGTGCATCTTAAAACCAGTATCTCCTTTCTCTGCCTGTTTTTACGGCCGTAGTGCTCATTCCGTTGATACGAAATGGATGCGTACATCATGATTTATTTACGTAGAAGATTGCCTTGGAAAAATTGTTTTGCTTTTGATGATCATGTCCAAACCTTGTGTGTGTTTTTATGGAGTCCTGGCAGTTGTACATGAAGTCACTAGCCACATGGCATCTCGATTTTTACTGGGTCTCGACTTTCCCTCCCTTCTCTCTTCCGTATGGGGGCCAGGCGACTTCCCCTCCTCTTCTCTCTTCCTTTTGGCGGCCACGCTGGCTGCTAGAGGGGTGTGGATCTGTCCTCTTATACGTTTTCTTAGAGGTCATGTTTTCCGTTTGGTTTTGTGTCTCTAGCGGCATCAGTGAGATGGTGGCACATATGAACAAGGTCTCTCCTGCCTCTCCATAGTCCCTACCTCGAGGGTGTCCTTATCACGTCAACGAAAGGCCCGTGTGGGTTTGTGCCGCTACATCGGTTGGTTCACTTTGGATCTCGGCAAACAATTGGGTCGTTGTTGGCATGGCAGCTTCGACCTCTTCTTTCGCTCTTGCTATGTAGCAAGGACGGGTTTCTTCACCCTCTAGATTAGTGATGAAGAATTGTAGGGCGCGTCCACAACCGAGGTTCGATCATCGGCTACCCTATCTCGTTGTCATCAAAGATAAATATGTGAGCGCATTTATATGTGTGCATATGCCTTATTGTATTCATAGGGCGTTTTTCAACCTTAGGCCAAGGACGAGTACGTGGAGGAAGAAAACGGGCATTATGACTTGTGATCGTCGGCTACCCTATCTCTTTGCCATCAAAGTTATTAAATATGCGAGCACATTTATGTGTGCCTATTCCTTATTGTCTTCTTAGGGCGTTTTTCAACCTTGGGCGAAGGACGGTTAAATGGAGGAAGAAAACGGGCATTATGACTTGTGATGCAATTCTGTTTTCTTATTGGTCGTGTTTGTGTATTGTTGTCTATTATTGTTATGAATATTAGACATAAGATGCCTGTGGGGTGTCTTTTGTAAAAAAAAAAACGAAAATAGCTAGCCACATGCCATGGTGGCATTCCTACAATGGATTTATTTTCTTGTTTCCGGAACATGTGTGCGCGAAGTAAGGATCTGAAATTGTGGCGCACGTTGAGAGTTTGCAAATGCACGCTTTGGCAGTAGTACGATGTGGTAGCGTCATGTGGCCGTTACTTCCAGGAAACCGGAAAGTCTCCCCGTCTTTCTTCATCATAAGAGCATCCCCATTCGTCTCCCTGACGAGGCCTCCTAACGACGATTTTCACATCGGGACGGCGTAATTCGGTCCAGTCGCGTCCCCGGTTCCTCGATTTCGTCCGGATTTGGACCTAAATTCATCCGGCGTTCCCACGCCATCCCCGGTCCCCCGAGGCGCGCTCGGGGACTCCGGACGAAACAATTTGGCGCGAAAGAGGAGTGTGGACCCTCGTAGTCGGCGACTGGACCGCCAAATCCTGTAGATTTCCCTCCAATTTGCTTGCATATCTCCATTCTCTCCCGCCGAATTTGTGTAGCCGTCTCCATTCTCCCCCTCCTCTTTCTCGTCCACCACCATGCCGCCGAAGCCGAGGAAGTCGCGTCTGAAGAAGGAGCGGCCGCCGGGTGTGTCCAACGCATAGTGGGCGGCGGACGAGCTCCAGCGACAGATCGAAACAAGCGCCAGGGCGGAGAGGGAGAAGAAACTCAACGCGAAGAAGGCGGCGTTGGCGGCGGAGGACGAACAAGCGAGGAAGGTCTCCATGGCCATGAGCATGGGCCATCCTCACGGCGGCGGCGGCGCCGCCATGTTCCCCGGCCAGTGGCCTATCCAAGGTACGAGCAGTTCCCCGTCGGCTTTCTCCCCTTCGAGATTCTCCCCGTCGTCGCCTGCCATGTTCCAAGAGGCGACCTACGGCCAAACGTCCAGGTTCACGCCGTCGCCGCTCGATCTCGCCGGCGGCAACCTGAACGAGGGCTTCTCGCCGGCCCTGCGACGAGGGCCACTCCCGTTCGGTGCGACGGCGGCGCCGAACGACGAAGTGATGAACGAGATGATCAACTCCGGCTCCATGGCCGCCGCTGCGAGTCCGGGGTTCTTCACGCAAGAGGAGGCGAGGGCGACGACAACTATCGCGGCGCGCAACGAGGGGGTGGGGGATGTGGCCGACGGAAGCCAAGTCGTCGAAGAAGAAGAAGAAGAAGAGGAAGAACCAACTCAAGAGCAGGTCGCCGACGCTAACCTGCCGAAGGCAAAGAAGAAGAGGAAGAAGGACTCGCCGCCGGCCGAACCGCGCATCAGATGGACGCCGAGGGAAGAGGAGTGCCTCGCCGAAGCTTGGATGACCGTGTCCATGAACGGCATAACCGGGGCGAATCAGAACTACGAGACGTATTGGCTTCGAGTGAAGCAGGCGTTCGACGAGCGCAAGCTCGTCGATCCCTACTTCAACAAGACGGTCATGAACCGGGGAGACAAGGCCATGGCGACCCATTGGGGGATCATACAGACGGCGTGCAGCAAATGGCACGGCATACAGGAGGAGCTCAAAAAACTGCCGATGAGCGGCGAAGACTTTGAAGCCAAGGTATACGCCGTGACTCCTCCGTCTACCCTGCATGTACTGATCGCCGTGAGCTGACCCATATCGCCGCCCTATTTTTTCGCAGGTGCGCCGTGCTTTCGACATGTACCACGACGACACCGGCTTGACGTTCAAGTTTCTGAACGTCTTCTCCCGCATCGAGAAGTGCAAGAAGTGGACGGAAACCCGCACGAGCCTCTCGAAGAGCAAAACCGAACAGTACAACCCCGACGCTCCGGCGCCAGGATCGTCGGATGGCCGCCCGGAACTCGGCCAGAAAAAGCTCAAAGATCTGAAAAAGATGGGCCATCCCGCCGAGAGGATGCAGGCGTCGTTCGACAAGTGCTAGGCCGACGTGAGGACGCACGCCGCCGGGAGGGACGACAAGTTCAACGGCAGGTGGAGGGAGATGCTCGCCAACCAAGGCGCCCGGATCGCCCTGCTGAAGACGATGGCCGCGGCGAAGAAGAGGAACACAGACTTGGCGTTTCTGATGGGCGGCAACACAACCCTGATGGACGAGGAGACGAGGATTTGTTACGAGGGCCACCGCACCGACATCCTCCGACCCACTCCGGCCAGTGCTTCGCCCTCACCGTCTACGACGTCGACTGCCGCCGCTTCGACGTCGACTGCGCCGGCAGCGACATCGGCCGCCGCTTCGACCACGGCGTGTGAGGAAACTGGGCCGTCAGACACCGCCGTGCCAGACGGGACTGCCGACGCCCCTGTTTCCCTCCGATCGCCGATCTGTAGCTGATCCTTTTGACGACCTGGACGTATTTGTAGCGCGACTTTGTTTTGTTTGAATTTCGACTTTGTCCGCCGAATTCCCGGGTGAACGACTGAAAATATGGTTCTCCCCACGAATTAATTTCGTCCAATCCGACGGTTGTTTCGTCCGCATTTCGGTTTTAGGAAGCCAAACGAGTGGAGATGCTCTAAACTTAAACTTGCGATGGTAGTACGTAGGAGCAGAGCATCGATGCGACATGATCGGGGGCGTGATCCATCTAGTCTAGCTTAAACACACCAAGGGCACGGGGTTCTCATTCGCGCAAATGCAAATGCAACAGCGCCGCGGGAAGCGGGAAGCGGGAAGCGGGAGCACGCGTCGCGACTCTGGACTAGGCTGGCAGTGTTGGTGCTGCTGCTGCTGTTGCTACGTGGTTCACGTCACGGCACTGTCCGTCCTGTGCTTTTTAGCCTGTCAAGCTAGCGAGTAGCAACGGTACCGGTATGATATCGAGGCCGTCGTACGTCACTACGTTGAGCTGTGTAACCGTTAATTGCTCCGTGCTACCGTATCCGCGATGATGTTTACCGCTATCGGTCTCGCTTTCATGAGGTGTCGTGCGGTCCAACAGGCCGTACGTTACTACGTTTGATGGTTACCATCTAACAAAAATGGGAAATTTAGGTTTCCAACGATTTGAAAACGTCCTTCTCCAGCGGCCCGACAATGCGACCGCGGTTGTAAAATGGGGCTTCACCCCATACCATCTCACGGTCCCGGCACAAAACGGTTGGCCTATCCGCATGGACATAAATACAGCCAAATCTGCGCCCCGCGCATGCACCTATTTCCAGGGCTACCTGGAAACGGATGCGAGGCCGCATCGCTTCGGGGTGCATTGCTTCCGCGGCTGCGCATGCCGTAGATTTGGGCATCAATGACGCCTTGTCTTCGCAGGCCGCGCCAGGTCTGGTGGGCGACAGCTGGCCTTCTGCGCCACCATCAATAGCACGTATCTTCGTGTCCCATGCATTGTCCTTCAAATAGCACCGGCAACATACTGCAATCACCCACTCCTTCCTAACCATGCTTGCACCCAAACAAACCGGCAGCTCAGCGCGCCACCGCCACGCTACGGGCAAGAAGAAGAATGACCACGAGACAGGATCGTCGCAGCCGGCGGAGGAGAAGAAACGGATGAGGGTCCTCCTTTGTTCCTCCGACGCGGATGTTCTATGCGAACTGGATGTCGTGCCTCGACTGGGGCGACATGCACCTGCCTGGTGGGTGGCGCCTCAGCACGACGCAGGTGCCACTTTCCGGCCATTAGCCGGTGATGCATGTAAAATGCATACATGAACTTTGTCCTTTATCATATTAAATTCCCACATATTTGCAACATATATGATGATAATACCATGATAATACCTTTATTTGGGTTATAACGATGCAGAACAGGAAAACCATGTTTTGTGTATTTTTCACTTTCAGAGACCTATATGGAGTCAAATTGACTTGAGATTTTTGTAGTGTCACTTTTTCATCAGGAGAAGCAGCATGGGCCCTGGAAGCTCACCTGGAGAGGCCTGAGGGTCAAAAGAGGCCAGGTGGCGCGGCCAGGAACAGAGGTCGATCCACCCCCCCTCTTTCAGCCGTCGATCTCCCGTTTGCCCTGATTATTACATGAACCAATATTTTGCCCTAAAAACGACTATATATATATGACCCCGAAGAGTTCTCGGGAGGAGAGCACCGCACAAACACAAAAACACGAAAACGGAGCCTGCTGCAGATAAGATTGGAGGGGGAAACTCTGCCGGGATCACCGCCAGAAGGATCTCCACCTTCTCCAACGTCTTCATCATCATCACCATGACCAAGAGGGAGTAGTCCACCTTTGGACTACGGGTTTGTGGCAGTAGCTCGATCTATTTCTCTCATGTTCTTCACAGTTCTTAATGCCAAGATCTTGCGGTAATTTCCTCATCCAAGATCTTGCGGCTCCGTTGAGGTAGACCTGAATGCTTTGCATGGCCGTCGCTCTTGTGCCACCCATTAGCTTCACCGTTTCCAGATAGTCAACCAACCAATCTTCTGGATCTTGGAGTCCGTCGAACTATTTATAACTATCGGGTAATTTAAAACTGGTAGCTACTCGAGTCTTGCAAACCCTAGGGGTAAAGCAAGGGAGTCCACATAGTTCCTCTTCACTATCCTATGTTGTTTGGCGATTTTCTCGGCCTCTATTTTCACGACCTCTTTCTTCTTGTGCTCTGTCGACCCGAGCTTGGGCCGTGGGGTTCCTCGCATCACCTTCTCCCTGAATGTCTCGAGTTGCCGCCGATGTGTGTCGAGGACTATGATATCTTGGACTATTACAGAGTGGAGATCTTGCGGCTTGTGGTATCACTTCTCTACCAGCTATTGCTGCTCCCATAACACCAATACCTTCCATAGCAGTTTGGTATAAAGACGCTCGAGGATCTCCCTGAGGTGGCCTGGTTGCCATCAAGTATGCATTGATACGTTGTTAGCTCTGCTGCCGATGCTTGTGTTGTCATCGGCTATGTGCCGTTTATAGCCCTTGTCGCTCTATCCCAAGCAGCTTGAGGCAGCTGCACCTTCTCTCTTGGCTGGGCTCCAACATACTTGTGTCATGTTCCCCTCGTGAGATCTGCGGGATCGACATATGGGTTGCCTAGTACGTCGAAAGCCTCAGATTGCTCATCTTCTTTTGCCTCGCGGCCCGACGCCGTGAGCACGCAAATTTTATGGTATGTCAAGTTTGCACTATCGTCGAGCTCGGGATCTTGAATCGTCGAGTTCTTGCTACGTGATGCTAAGCTTAGCACCCGCGCATTATGCATGGGATAGGTGACACCGTCGTTCATATTGGTGAAGACCTCCCTGCTGGCGGTGAAGTTGGTGTTGCTGGTGAAGTCGAAGTTGGTGAGGCTATCGGAGTCGCTATCTTGGAGCAGAATGGTTTCCACGGCTGACCCGAAAGTCATCCCGCAAAATAGATCAGTGAGTTTTCTGCTGTCAGCTGGCTTGGTGATGCATGGTGGCGAGATCTCCTCGTCGCCTTACTTAACGGATGACGTTGACGATCCCGAGGAATCAGGCCCGACCGCCAACGGTGCCGAAAAGCGGTGTGATCCTTCTTTCCCGATGGGGAAGTGTAAGCTCCCGAACGTCATCTCCATTGCTTCTTCCAAGTTGGCATATGCATGCAAGCGGGCGGGAGGGTGAGGAACAAAATCGACAAGACCAGATTGGATCTGTTTACCTCCTTCCATCGCGTTGCTTGCTGCTGATGATGATGATGACGATGCCATCGAGATCAGGACCTTGCTACCTTTTTCCCATAGATGGCGCCAATTGACGAGGTATCGACTCGTCAATGTCTACGGATTGTAGACTTAGGGTTACATGGAAAATAGAGGGCAAATAGAACTCGAAGGTTGTCAGACGAACAAAGGCGTCCAACTAAGTAAAACATGGTCGCTAGGGTTTGCAATGATTCAATCCTTATTTCGACCTTGGCTTCAACTTTACATAGGAGGTGAAGCCGAGGCTTTTCCGTGTCGTACA
>NC_061511.1:127505008-127546286 GCF_022539505.1 Lolium rigidum
TGGCAAGACGGAGACGACGACTCCGACCACCTCAACCTCTCCCTCGACCTTCCTTCGACTCGCCGTTGACTCCTCGATCATTTGCCTGCGTCGCCAACCCTCGCCGAGCCTCCGGTAAGCCGCCGTCGACCCCCTCTGCCGCGCCCAGGGTTTGCTCGCCGTCGCGGAAGGTGACGAGCGTGAACCATCCGATCCTATTCTAATCCCACGGCCCTCCTCGCGCGTACCGTTTCGATGCGTTAAGAGCCACTGACGCGTGGGTCCCGCTGTCAAGCGGCCTACTGCGCGCGTGAGCACAGTTGGGCCGGCCCAGTTAGTTTTCCCGCGCGCCCATTTAGTTCAAATTTGATTTAGTCTTTTCAGTTAAAATTCAATATTGGTACCCAGTTCAAAATTCAATAGAACAAAATCTACTAAGCCAAAATTGATGAATATTATATTCATGGAAAGCTTATGAAATTCCCTAACAAACCCCACTGGTCTCAATCCTAGATTGATTATAGAACAGTTGCAATGAAAATAACAAGGCAGTACCTTTTCAAACTTCAAACATTTATTAAAAATCAACCATAATTCATTTTGAGTTGATTCCAACTCTCATAATTCATATTTCATATTGTCTTTCTAAATATGCAAAAAATATGACATGGTTGTTTCATATGATCATGTTTTAGATTCAAATAATGGCTATGTAGCTATTTCTAGCCCATTTAAACTATTCCAAAACTAGTATTTCAATACTATGAGGTGTAGCATCTCATTTAAATCACTTTCAAAAGTAATTCAATGTGAGGTGATGACATTAGTCTTCATGACCCCATATGTATTTACTTGAGAAGATTAAATCATTTCCAAAGGTAGTATTTAAATTGTATGAGAGGTAGTATCTCATTTAAATCATTTTCCCAAATGAATAAGGATGAAGTGGTGACTTTGGTCAACATGATCTCATACTTTATTATTTGAGGAAATTAAATCTTAGTCATGTTCAATGAGAAGAAATTACTTTCAAAAGAAATAAGTGGAAACCCTAGTAGGTATTAATAGTTGTTTTTCAAGGAGAGGAAATTATTTTCCCAACCCTAAATAGAGAAAACCCTAGTATGAGGTTGAGTGATGATTGTGATGATGATAGATCATCTTGAGTGAGCCATTAAGGCTAAATAGTCTCCTTAAGCATTGTTTGGTGATTGTTACCTCGTATCCAGTTGTATAGACGCTAGTACCGAAAGCTACGAGGAGGAGGAGGTCTTCTACGAGGAAGAAGAAGAACACTTTGACCAGTACACCAACCAAGGTAAGCTACCCTAATACAAGCTCTACTATGCCAAGTTACTAGTGCAAGATACATGGCACTAGTATTGGTGTTTAAAGTCTTATTCATCCAAGCCCCAGTTTTTATCTTACAAGCTTTTACTTTGTTTACCAAGTCTTACTTGTTGAAGTTAACTTCTTGTCTAAGTATAGAGTACCACCAGAAAGTCAAACTTAGCCTAGAGAGCAAAAATATAGTTAGCACCTCTCATGATTAGTGGCTAGTGCTAAAACTAAAATTTACTACTCTAGATGGGAACTTGTGAAACAAATTACTTTGAAAACCTTAGGATGATGAATCATTCTATTGAAAGTTTTAAAGGTGAATATGACTTTGAAGTGACATGGTGGATTTGACAAAAACTGATGGTTGGGTTTGGATGCGATAGCATTCCAATTTTAGAGTACCCCCACAATACCTGATTATGGGTAAGGCTTTAGCTGGAAATTTATGTATCTTAGTATGGGTTCCCTCTGAACAAGCGTCATAGAGGTTATGTTGAGGCTGCCTCCGTTGAAAGTGAAATGACGTGAAAAGAGTTGAATGTCCTACCCAAGCCCTATGCAGTTCCTAGGATGGCAGTTTGCTATCACTAGGAGGCCAAGCTCATAGGGGAGGTGCCTATACTAGGATATGTAAGTGAAAGGTTAATGGTTGATGATCCGCATACTGAGTTATGATGATTCAGGGTTATCCCTGGATGTAATCAAATGTTGTGGCACAAGAGTATGACCTCTGCAGAGTGTTAAACTATTCGAATAGCCACGTCCGCGATCATGGACGGTTGGATGGCCATACTGTTCCGTTGTCAGATGTTTTCAAAATGACTTGTGACTTGAAAGGTGACCTTGACTTGAATCACAGCAGAGTTGTGGGAATGACACTAATGTTCCCACTTGAGTAAGTCTAGAGAAATAAAGAGTCTGGAATAGTAAGTGTTAATGAAATAAAACTGGCTTTATGCAAATAAACCTAGAGCTTAGAACCATGCTTAGAGTTGTTAGTACTTATGTTAGTATAGTTTGCGAGTACTTTAAAGTACTCATGGCTGTGTCCCTGGCTATTCAAATGGCCAGACTATGAAGAGGAGAACCAGTACCAGGATGGTGGACAACAAGATGTCTACGATAACTAGGACTACCTCCTGACGTCAAGCGTTGCCTGTGGAGCAGATGGACCCCTACTACGTATCTTCCGCTACGTGATATGTATTTGATCCTTAGATCAATTGTTGTATTAATACTGGATTATGTGATCCTTTGATGTAAGAAAATTATGGTTTGTAATGAATGATGTGCTGTGATATGAACTTATTATGTCTCGCAAAAACAATCTTCCTGGGATTGTGATGTATGGCATAATAGGCATCTGGACTTAAAAATCCGGGTGTTGACAAGTTGGTATCAGAGCCATTGTTTGACCTTAGGAGGCCCTAGTTAGAATGGACGTCTGAAAAACTTAGTTTCAAAACAAATGAAGTGAATATTTATGAAAACTTATTCTCACTCTTATCCTTGAGATCTTTTCAAAATGAGAAATCCATGCTCTACTTTTCCTTGAAATTCTACATAAAATTTGGCACACTTGACCACTTCACTAACTTACTCATCCTAAATGGTTCACAGATGGAGTACCACTATGAGTCCTATCAGCTTGGCCACGGAGGAGACCTAATGTTCGAGAAGGATTTGGAACAACTAGTTGAATATTTAGGACGTCTGTATCCCGAGTTCTTTGGAGTGCCACTCAATAATCAGTCGGGAAGACAACCTCAGTGGGAAGTTACTGCAGATCTGAGAGGAAGGCTGGGAGCCCCAATTTGGGAAACCATATGGTTTTCTGTAAGGGGAAACACTTGGAAGGAAGGGATAACCAAAGCCATGCAAGAAGCACTTGCCCGTCTGTGTGGACAGAGTGTGAACAAGATCAAGAACACTCGCTTCTTTTACTACCCAAGACATGACCCCATGGGAAGGCCAATAACCATGCCACTGCACCCGGAGATGAACCACTATGTTGCATACCTGGACTTCATGCTGTATAAGACCCGCAAGGAGTTGGACAACGCACGCGCCTTTTGCCAAGCACATTACCCATGAAGACGAAGAACCCACCATTCCGGATGAAGAGTCGTATCACTAGAACACTTGCGTAGGTGTGAGTTTGTATCAGTCCCCTATGTATCGTAGAACGAGGAAATGGTTCTTAAAACCATTGGTGTGTTAGTTTGTAATGTGTGTTGTTTGGAATGGATGAAAAAGTGTTGTTGGTTTTTACCACCTCAGCACTACTCAAGTTTTGAAACTTTTTAAACTTTAAACCAAACAAACCATAAAAGATTCCCTCGATCTTATCTTATGATCTACATCAATGTTCACATGGCCCCTCCAACCCGCAGCACCAACCAAGATGCAATGCTGCAGATGCTACAAATGATGATGGCAGATAGAGAGGTCGAAAGAGCTGAGCGGCAGGCCAACCTTGTCGTACTGCAACAGCTAGCCCAGAACAACCAAGGCCATGGAAATCATGATCATCCTGGATCCAAGCTGAAGAATTTCCAGAACACTAATCCCCACATGTTTAGCAAGACGGAGGAGCCCTTAGATGCTGATGACTGGCTCCAATCAATGGAGAACAACCTGGAAGTTGCAGGAGTTGAAGATGTAGAGAAAGTACTATTTTCCACTCACTACTTGTCAGGACCTGCCAGAGCCTGGTGGACTTGTGTCCGTGCAATGAATGCGGGAAAAATGATGACTTGGGAAGACTTCAGACTCAAGTTCAGCAAGTATCATGTGCCCCAGGGTCTGATCAAGAAGATGAGAGACGAGTTCAGGGAACTCAAACAAGGAAGGATGTCCGTGGTGGAATACCGTGACAGAATCCTCACTCTGTCTAGGTACACCCCTGATGAGACCGACACCAACAAGAAGAGGAAGGAGAGATTTCTGAATGGACTGCATGATGAGATGCATACTGTGCTTGTGAACATTCCATTTGCTGACCTGGAAGCACTAGTTGATTCTGCCATCCAGATGGAAGGAAAGCTCCACCAAGCCAATGAGAACCGCAAGCGCCGTATGATGCACCAGAATGGATCCAACAATGCACAGAAGTACCACACCAATTCACCTGGAGGATTCGCCTCAAGACACAACCAGCCACCTGTTTCGACGTTCCGTTCAAACTTCATCAACCCCAATGGAGGACACCCGAAGCCCGGAGGCAACAACAACAACAACCACAACAACAACAACAACCATAACAAAAACAACAACAAAAACAACAACAACCACAATGGTAACAACAACAACCCTAACACTGCCCAAGGACTGGAAGCAATGCTGTACCCATTACCCCAAAGGACAAGTCAACTGTGACCTGCTATGAATGTGGAGTTACTGGTCATTACTCCAATGAGTGCCCCAAGAAGCTAGCAAATACTTCCCCCAATACCGCTGCACCTGCTCAGCAACAGCGCCGTGTCTCAACTGGAAGAAACCCGAACAACCACAACAGTCGTTACTACCGCATGAATGCAACCGAAGCACAGGAAGCACCCAATGCCATGCAGAGTATGTTTCCTGATAACCCAATTTCCCAATCTCTCTTAGGTTCCTATTTTTCTTAAATCTCGGGACGAGATTTTGTTTAAGGGGGGAAGGTTTGTAACATCCCAAAATTTTAAAACAAAGAAGAAAATGAAATTCCCTTCTTTCAAATTTTGGAGCCAACAAAAACTTTAATTGAATTACTTTATATGCATAGTATTCAAGCATGTATGATGTGATGGTTGCCATGATTGTTTGCTGAAGTGTTGAACATGTTCCTAAACCCAAAACCTTGCTCATTGGAGTCAAAAAGAAACAAAGCAAAGGAAAAATAAAATAAAAGAAAAAGCATATGTGGGCATATAGCCATATTTGCAAATCTTGGCCTATGCCATTTTTACTTTAGCTAAATGGTTTGAAACCATTACCAAACTTAACCTAATACTAAATGAACCCAAAAGAATACAATTTGGATCAAATAGAAACAAAATAAAGAAAAAAGAAAATAAAAATATCAACTTATATGAGCCTATGGCCACTTTTGCAAAACCTTAACCTAGGCCCTTCTACTTTGTTTAGAAGGTTTGGAAACATTACTAAACTCAAAATAAGAACATTTGAATCAGAGAAATGCAAAACAAATCAAAAGAAAAATAAAAACCCACTCACATATGATAATGGTCAAAAGTGACAATTATATCAGGGTACCTACTTTGAGCCCCTGTATTAAGAAATTTCTAAACTAAACTTTCCAAATTATTTTCTCCTCATCCAAGAGCACATCAAGGTGAACACATTTGGTGTTGACCAACGTGGCTGATTCATTTCCAAATTCTTATAAATGGCATGCAAAGTTGCAACATTGAATCAGATTCTAGATCACCTCATATTTGGATTTTCTCAAACCAACTTCACTTTGCAAACTAAGACCACCAGGAGATGCCAAACATTATTTGACTCACACCCATAAAATATTTTGGCAAAATTTGAATTTAAATTTCATGCGGCCATTTCATCAAACACGTTGTGTGCACAAATCTGCCAACTACATACACCTCGTTATCCTTTGGATTTTAGACTAAACCATCACTCCATATGTCATCATTGACTTCTCCTTGAACCCCTTAGACAATGCCAAGCATTGGTACCCCTGTACTTTGATGATTTTGACCAGAACATGACCATGCCGAGCCACCATGCCACTCACCATGCTCACCATGTCATACTCCCTCTCTGGTCCCTCTCACCTTGTCAACTAGACGTGCCTCAGCACCCTGAACACGCCTGTACTAGCCTTGGTCGAAGAGGAGACCTGCATTGCCCGGACCAGCCCATGCCCCGTGACGCCAGACGCGACAGGATCGGCATGGCCATGCCCACGGGCACGACGGTGCACGGCTTCGCCTCGTCGCTGTTGACCTTCCCTCGCCCTCTCCTTTCTCCCACGCGCTCAGCACTTCACCAGGAAGCTCCCAGACATGCTCACCTGCCCGCGCGTGCCCTGTAGCTGACGCCACAGTCGACGCCTCTCCGCCATAGTACCGCACGGGCACTAACATCACCGCACGCTCCCTTCCACCATCCACTGCGCCATGACGCGCCCTAGGACCGCCTGGCCATGCTGCATCGTCCTCGCACCTCGCCTTGCCCTTTCGCAGCCCGTAGCGCCACCTCCACCGTCGCCATGTCCGCGACCTCTGCCCCTCGATGACCCTATAAATAGAGGCCTCCCCCGAGCTATCTCTCCACACAACCACACTCAGCACTCCTCCCTGAGCCTCCTCGACCACTCGCCCCTCCACATTGCCCTCTCCTTCGCTGGAATTTCACCGGAGCCGCCGCGGCAGTAGCAAGACGGAGACGACGACTCCGACCACCTCAACCTCTCCCTCGACCCTCCTTCGACTCGCCGTCGACTCCTCGATCGTTTGCCCGCGTCGCCAACCCTCGCCGAGCCTCCGGTAAGCTGCCGTTGACCCCCTATGCCGTGCCCAGGATTTGCTCGCCGTCGCGGAAGGTGACGAGCGTGAACCATCCGATCCTATTCTAATCCCACGGCCCTCCTCGTGCGTACCGTTTCGGTGCGTTAAGAGCCACTGACGCGTGGGTCCCGCTGTCAGGTGGCCTGCTGCGCGCGTGAGCACAGTTGGGCCGGCCCAGTTAGTTTTCCCGCGTGCCCATTTAGTTCAAATTCGATTTAGTCTTTTCAGTTAAAATTCAATACTGGTACCCAATTCAAAATTCAATAGAACAAAATCTACTAAGCCAAAATTGATGAATTTTATATTTCTGGAAAGCTTATAAAATTCCCTAACCAACCCCACTGGTCTCAACCCTAGATTGATTATCGAACAATTGCAATGAAAATAACAAGGCAATACCTTTTCAAACTTCAAACATTTATTAAAAACCAACCATAATTCATTTTGAGTTGATTACAACTCTCATAATTCACATTTCATATTGTCTTTCTAAATATGCAAAAATATGACATGGTTGTTTCATATGATCATGGGATAGATTCAAATAATGGCTATGTAGCAATTTCTAGCCCATTTAAAATATTCCAAAACTAGTATTTCAAAACTATGAGGTGTAGCATCTCATTTAAATCACTTTCACAAGTAATTCAATGTGAGGTGATGACATTTTTCTTCATGACCCCATATGTAATTACTTGAGAAGATTAAATCATTTCCAAAGGTAGTATTTAAATTGTATGAGAGGTAGTATCTCATTTAAATCATTTTCCCAAATGAATAAGGATGAAGTGGTGACTTTGGTCAACATGATCTCATACTTTATTATTTGAGG
Organism: Lolium rigidum; assembly: GCF_022539505.1. Classification (NCBI taxonomy): domain Eukaryota; kingdom Viridiplantae; phylum Streptophyta; class Magnoliopsida; order Poales; family Poaceae; genus Lolium; species Lolium rigidum. The sequence continues at coordinate 127,512,692 of NC_061511.1, forward strand.
AAATTAAATCTTAGTCATGTTCAATGAGAAGAAATTACTTTCAAAAGAAATAAGTGGAAACCCTAGTAGGTATTGATAGTTGTTTTTCAAGGAGAGGAAATTATTTTCCCAACCCTAAATAAAGAAAACCCTAGTATGAGGTTGAGTGATGATTTTGATGATGATAGATCATCTTGAGTGAGACATTAAGGCTAAATAGTCTCCTTAAGCATTGTTTGGTGATTGTTACCTCGTATCCGTGTATAGACGCTAGTACCGAAAGCTACGAGGAGGAGGAGGTCTTCTACGAGGAAGAAGAAGAACACTTTGACCAGTACACCAACCAAGGCAAGCTACCCTAATACAAGCTCTACTATGCCAAGTTACTAGTGCAAGATACCATGGCACTAGTATTGGTGTTTAAAGTCTTATTCATCCAAGCCCCAGTTTTATCTTACAAGCTTTTACTTTGTTTACCAAGTCTTACTTGTTGAAGTTAAATTCTTGTCTAAGTATAGAGTACCACCAGAAAGTGAAACTAAGCCTAGAGAGCAAAAATATAGTTAGCACCCCTCATGATTAGTGGCTAGTGCTAAAACTAAAATTGACTACTCTAGATGGGAACTTGTGAAATAAATGACTTTGAAAACCTTAGGATGATGAATCATTCTATTGAAAGTTTTAAAGGTGAATATGACTTTGAAGTGACATGGTGGATTTGACAAAAACTGATGGTTGGGTTTGGATGCGATACCATTCCAATTTTAGAGTACCCCCACAATACCTGATTATGGGTAAGGCTTTAGCTGGAAATTTATGTATCTTAGTATGGGTTCCCTCTGAACAAGCGTCATAGAGGTTATGATGAGGCTGCCTCCGTTGAAAGTGAAATGACGTGAAAAGAGTTGAATGTCCTACCCAAGCCCTATGCAGTTCCTAGGATGGCAGTTTGCTATCACTAGGAGGCCAAGCTCATAGGGGAGGTGCCTATACTAGGATATGTAAGTGAAAGGTTAATGGTTGATGATCCGCATACTGAGTTATGATGATTCAGGGTTATCCCTGACGGATGTAACCAAATGTTGTGGCACAAGATTACGACCTCTGTAGAGTGTTAAACTATTCGAATAGCCGCGTCCGCGATCATGGACGGTTGGATGTCCATACTGTTCCGTTGTCAAATGTTTTCAAAATGACTTGTGACTTGAAAGGTGATCTTGACTTGAATCACAGCAGAGTTGTGGGAATGACACTAATGTTCCCACTTGAGTAAGTCTAGAGAAATAAAGAGTCTGGAATAGTAAGTGTTAATGAAATAAAACTGGCTTTATGCAAATAAACCTAGAGCTTAGAACCATGCTTAGAGTTGCTAGTACTTATGTTAGTATAGTTTGCGAGTACTTTAAAGTACTCATGGCTGTGTCCCTGGCTATTCAAATGGCCAGACTATGAAGAGGAGAACCAGTACCAGGATGGTGGACAACAAGATGTCTACGATAACTAGGACTACCTCCTGACGTCAAGCGTTGCCTGTGGAGCAGATGGACCCCTACTACGTATCTTCCGCTACGTGTTATGTATTTGATCCTTTTTTTTGAGGTAAAACAGTGGGCAAAAGCCCCCTGCAATTTTTATTAAATTCAAATAACATCATACAGTATTACAAAAGGAGAGAGTGAGAAACTCTCAAGGAAAGAAAACCTAGAACTAGCTTAAAGACTGGATCCATTCTTTGAAAGAATTTACATGCTTCTTTTTCATTCTATGCACTAGCAACCTCAGTTCTTGAAAAAGATTGCTTTCCAGTTATTAAACTCTGTATTTTGATCTTTGAATATCTTGTTGTTTCGGACTATCCAAATTCCCTATGCTGACAAAATTAGGACTTCCATGGCAAAAGGCAAATTCATTTTAAATCTCATATCTTCAAGCGCTTCAAGGATAGATAAACCTCTGTCTCTTTGTGGACAAATGAAGTCCCATCAGTTCTTTGCAAAAGGGCAGGCCCAGAATAAGTGTACTAGAGTTTCTTCTTCATTACAACTTTGGAATACACACTGGTATGACTGCAACACGAAATTCTTCCTTCTCAATAAATTCCTTGTGTTAAGTCTATCATGGAGAAGCAACCAGAAGAAGAACTTATGTTTTGCTTGACATGAAGATTTCCATAATATGGAGAATATCTTAGGAGCTGGAGAGAAGCCAATCGTAGCTTGATATGCTTTCTGGGAAGAGAATTCTGCATTTCCCCAGATGTAAGACCAATTATCTGAATTTCCTTCCTGTACCACTGTAAGAGCATTTTGACAGACAACTTCAAGGTCCTGAAATTCTTCAAAGGCTTGTTGTGAGAGGGGTAAGTGAAAAAGATCCTCCAGATATTCAGTATGAATCACTCTTTCAACGAGACCGGTCGGTATGTTTAGCAAAAGATACTAGATGAGGAAATTTTTGGTGCATGCAATTGTCTTCCCATAGATCTGTCCAGAAACTAGCAGTTTTTCCATTTCCAATATTACATCTAGCCATAGCTTTGTACAAATCCAATAATTTGATATGTGCTCTCCACCAGAAGGAAGCTCCCATGTTATTAGTGGGTAAATTGCCACCTGAGTAATAAGACTCTCTGACCAGGTGCACCTAAGGAATGTCATGATTGTTAAAAAAATTATGCAGATTCTTTAGCATAAGGGCCTTATTTTGAATATCCAAGTTTAGAACTCCCAAACCACCTTGTTCTTTGGGTATGCAGATTTTCTTCCATGCCACAAGAGCTGAACCATTTGCCTGAACATCATTTTTTTTTCTTTCTCCACAGACAGTGTCTCATATATTTTACTACTTGTTGCTTTATGGCCACTGGAACATCAAAGCAACACATGAAGAAAACTGGCATGGAACACTACAACAAAACCCCTCCTACAGCAACACATTTATCTGTATCTAAATGTCAGTTTAGGCGTTGCTAGCGCATTTACCAACGGATAGTGGTGCGTTGCGTTTTTGGGTGTTGCAAAGGTATAATGCAACGCATATAGATCCGTTGGTAACAAGGGCGTTGCTAAGCAACAACATATAGAACTAAGGGTGTGCAACACTTAGATATGTTGGTGTTTGCACTACCCGATTGAATTAATAGCATGCATAATATTAATTTTATGAGCTAAATATTGGTACCGCTTGCAAGCAGTGGTCCACATGAAACATCCATAATATTAATTTCATAGCAAATATCTTGAACTGGATCCAAGTCGTGCTTTCAAGACATACTTGGAGCGAGAAAAATCAATAAAGCTATTTATAGGGAAGGAATAACATATTATATATTGGATTAAAATCATTGCTTTACAAGAGGAACACCATCCACGTGGTACATTATATAAATATTTTGTTGACAACATCAGTTCCCTCCTACAAGATAACTAAAGATGCAGAGATGTGAAGTAGATTATCCAGCAGTAGCAACAGTGTCCTCCTTGCATTCAACTAACACAATCTTGCTTAAAAATATGATATTCTAAGTAATCCTATATATAGTCCTTCTCATGTATGGCCTTCTGATGTACATTGACGATATCCAAATATAATAGTTCTTGCTGATCTTTTGGGCCTGCAAAGAAAAAAGCTCCAATTTTAGAATCAATATGGAAAACACCTAAGTTCCTTGATGTTGGACTTGCTGACTTCAAAGCAGCTCAGTGAACATCAATACAACTATATATAGGAACACAACTGGTATCATGGTATCATCACAGACCATCCGGCCAGTAGCCTAAAGCTATCACAGTTCATTACAGGAATTTCATAATCTCAAAAACTGTAGGAATTAACCACTCATGACTCTTTTATCATCTGGAACAAGGGTTACTTAGTTTTCTCATATTAGATAGTAGACGCATACATGATTGTTAGCTATTATAGAACTTGTAGCCTATGATTATATATGTTATAGAAAAAGGGAACTGAAATCAGGAAAAACAACCAACAAGAATTACCATTTATGTATATGACAATTACATACTAATGAATGAGTTAAAAAAACAAGTTTCCCTTTGCCAAAACGGGAGTCAAGGTGAGCAGTATGAACACCTTAAAACAATATAAGAAGGCCTCTTAAGTAGTATTGACTAATGATTACTACTGAACCGGTGAGAGCAGAAAATAAGAAGTGTATCAATTCCTCTTACATCCTAGGAAAATGGAAACGTGCACATCACATTGCAAAAATATTAATATAGCCACATTTGTGATTAAGTAAATCTTACGAGAAGTCCTCTAGCAACCTTCGAAGAGCATATTCTCCAAAGACTGGTCCTCTAGCACCATTAATGTTCTTTTCTGTCAAATCAGAAGAGAAACCTGCTTGAGATACAAGTATATGTATATATGATGAACAACATTTGCCAAATATGGTAAAGCAAAAACAGTGTGCTACCAACTCAGAGAGAAGGAGCAGAGCAAAAGCACAGCCGATGAAGCGCGGAACAAGCTAGAAGGAATGAAAATAACATCGTGAGCCAAATACCTCAAGGTTGCCAACCACAGTTTTGTAGAATATATCAGCCTGCAACTTCCTGTTCGGTACGCATATATTAACCCCACCAGTTTTATAAACTGGCAAGTATGCATACAATAAAGTTAGGTAGACACATTAAATAAATTAGAATTTGTACAGAAGTAACAATTTATATTTTTAGGTCCGCTGTTCATGGCTATTGAAAAAAGAGGATAACTTCATGCGTACATAATTCTGGTTAAAAAACTGGACCTCAATTGAACTCCATGAAGTATCAGTTTACAAGCAAGAAGAATTAGGATAGTCCGATTCTAACCTTCTATCCACCAATAATATATCAGTGCTAAATTTATAGTTTACCAGGACAACAGTACACCACGCAGCCCTGAGCTCCCATCTCACACATTCTATCTGTTGTAACAAATAGATGTTGTCAACTGTAAAATTGAAGAGTAAAATGTTCATCATTCTAACTACAACTTATTTGGCACGACATGGCAAAGTAAAAAAAATGTTTCAATTGCAGATCTCCTCAAACTATGATAAAACATACAGCAGAGAACACATACTGGGATTCAGGGACACAACGTTTAATCGCTAAGCTATATTGACATATTCTAACCAATTTATGAACGAATTTTGATCTCACACTTGTACTAGCAAAATCCTAATCATCTAGACACATACGGCTCGTCTTACTTCACATACAGAAGAATAAAAGAATCAATTTAATTCCGGCATGCAAGAAATAGGCTTAAGAGGGCAGAGAAGAACCTTTGAGGAGTGTGCACAATGGATTTGTGCGGGCAAGATTGGGTAGAGTGAGCAGCCTCAGTGAAGGGGAATCCAGCCACGGGAACAACAATGGTGGCAGAAACCCAGTGATGCCTTTGTCAAGTGCGGCCGGGAGTGCTTGCAGTGATGCCGAGACAGAGAAAGCTTCAAGAGATTCATTCATAGATGGCGCCTTCCGGAATCCTACCTGCGACCAAACAAATAATTCGAAATTGGAAGATTGCAGATTGAAGCACACTCGAATTTCACAGCATATCCTCCCATGCCTGCTATCACAATTCACACCGCACTGTCCAATGTACGGGAGAGAGAGGATACATGGCTCACGATGCGGCCGCACTCGACATAGTTGAAGACGACGACGATGGTGCATGAAGGCGAAGTGGGCGGCTAGTCCATTGTGAGCCTGGTCATCGGCCGCCATTGGTCATCGACGAGGGAGGCACCAATCACGGTGCCCCGGCGGAGCGGATGAAGGCGGCTAGGTTTAGGAAGGAGAGGAACTGCAGGGTGCGGGGCTACGGACGTGCGTTGGTGCCTACTGGAGTTAAAGAAAAGAAGGGAGCCTTAGTGGGCTGGGCTTTTAGTACATCACAAAATCTGTCTAATGGACAACAAATGTGACTTGCAACGCATACATATGTATCTACGATAAAAAGAAATTACAAATGTGCAAGGCGTTGCTGAGTATGTATTGCTATACAAGGGTTGTTCTTGTAGTGGAAGCCAGTACAGATTTAACCAATTGTAGCTTCCCTCCATAGTTTAAAAAATCAGCCATCCCTCCTAATCTTGCTTGTGCTCTTTGGACAATGGGAAGGAAATGCTTCATGGATGGTTTAACAATACTGAGAGGCAGTCCCAGATAAGTAAAAGGCAAAGACCCCTTCTTACATTGCATTGTTTCAGCAAAGTGAATAAGCCTTTCTTCACTTAAATTAATGGGAATCATGTTGGATTTATTATAATTCACTTTCAAACCAGTGGAGTTAGCAAAAGTTTGTAACAAAGCCTTGAGGCAGATCAAGTTTGCAGCATTTGCTTTCATGATTATCAAAGTATCATCAGCATATTGAACAATTGGAAAATCAGGGCAAGCATCTGATGGTATAGGTCTTTCTATAAGTCCTTGATTCATTGCTGTGTTTAGCACTGATTGCAGTAAATCTGCTGCAAGCACAAAAAGAAGTGGAGAAAGAGGGTCTCCTTGCCTAACACCTCTTCTGCAATAAAATCTCTTGCCTGGTGTACCATTGAGAAGGACTATAGAGGTTCCAGTACTTAGAATTAAGTGAATCCATTTGATCCATTTATCTCCAAATCCTCTTGCTCTCAAGATTTCCAAAATTGTACTGTGTTCAATCTTATCAAAAGCTTTTTCAAAGTCCAGTTTGAGAATCACTATTTCTTCTTTTGATTTGTGACACTGAAAAATGTATTCAAAAGCCCACCCCAAACAATCTTGAATTGACCTCTGTTTCAGAAAACCATATTGATTTTTGTGAACTAGTTGTAGTATAATTTTTTGCAATCTATTTGCCAGAAGCTTGGTGATGATTTTGATCACAGTGTTCAGCAGAGAAATAGGCCTAAAATCCCCTGATCTCATAGGAGAATCAATTTTTGGAATTAAAGTAATATAGGAAGAATTAATGCTCTCCAAGTTGATACTTCCTTCATAAAAGCCCTTAATCAAATCTTTGACATCTCTTCCAATGATATTCCAGCAATTCTTGAAGAATTCATTATTAAATCCATCAGGTCCTGGAGATTTGTCATTAGGTAGGTCCTTTATTATATCATCAATTTCTTTATCTGTGAAAGGTAACTCCAATTGTGCACTTGTTTCTGCATCCATACCATCTCCATAGTAATCATGCAAATTAAAATGCATAGAAGGATTATCAGATTTTCCCATTCTTTCTTTGAAAGCCTTCCAAAGAATATCTGCTTTTCCATCATGATCTGCTATTTCAGCCAAACTTTCATTCATTAGCACAGAGATATAGTTATGTCTGTAATTGATTGTTGCTTTGTTATGAAAGAATCTTGTATTAGCATCTCCAAGCTTTACCCATTTTATTTTCCATCTTTGTTTCCAGTAAGCCTGCTGATTCTGTAATAAGGTAATGACATGATCTTTAAGGATATCTCTTAGGTTCCATTCTTCAAGAGAAAGGGTTCTCAACTCCTCAAGATTATCTAGTAAGATGATGACAGAGTTGACTTTTTCAATGAGCATCTTTAAGCATGGCAAATTCTTTGCCCAAAGCTTAATACTTTTTCTTAAGTTCTTCAATTTGGCAGTGACTTTTTTTGCAGGATCAGTATGCCCAACTGGAATGCTCCAAGTTGCTTCCACTATATTCTTGAATTCACTATGTTGTAACCAGTAATTCTCAAATCTGAACACATTTGCCTTTGGTATATTTGTGCCAATAGAAACAACACAAGGGACATGATCAGAGGTTGGTTTTACCAGAGGGAAAACCATGGATGAAGGGTAGTTAACAGTCCAGGAGGAAGAGGTAAAAAACCAGTCTAATCTTTCAAGCAGAGGAGATTGTTGCATATTACTCCAAGTGTACTTTCTTCCTTTAAGAGGTAACTCCACCAACCCCAGATTACTGATTGCTTCATTGAACAAAAGCATCCCATTAATGTCACCTCCTGGTTTGTTCCTATCTGAAGGTTTTCTGATGAAATTAAAATCTCCCATAATTAACCAATCCATATCATCAGGCATGTCAACATTTGCAAACCATTCAATAAAATCAGCCTTCCTTTCTGCTTGACTTGGGCCATAAACATTTGTTAAGATCCAAGTGTTATTAGATAGATTACTAGTGAACTGGACAGAAATGGAGAACTCATTTTGAAAGGCCAGAGTTCCACTAAACAGAGCACTACACCATATGATAATAATCCCACCAGAAGCTCCTATGGAAGGAAGATATTCAAATTTATCAAATCTTTTTGGACAAAATTTTCTTATATAATCCATATCAAAGGATTCTCTTTTTGTCTCTTGAAGGCAAATGATATCACAATTGGACTCCTCAATTTTACTAGCAAGGGCAACCCATTTCTTTCAGAATTAATACCTCTCAAATTCTAGTTTAATATTTTCCATATTATGTTGTGATCCATAAGAAACTAATGAGATTTGAGTATACATGAGTACCAAGACTGAAGCCTCTGCAAACTAATGCACCACCATTCATGAAAGAAGCAGAAGTCCAGGACAAGCACAAGACACAACACATAGTAGAATCCATGATATAAAGCTGATTGTAGCAAGATCTCCACAAAAGCAACAAGGACAAGTTCTGGTACATCACACAGTTATTACAAGCATGCATAATGTAAGCCCTTTCTACCACAAAAGCTTGATAACTGCCTAACATTGGGACACTCTATTTATGGGGCCTTTTCTTGGCCTGAGATGCCACCCCAACAGTGGCATTTGTTCCTCTATCTTTGCTACTCCCACTGGAGTTAGCTTGTGCTTTCCCTTTTGCTGTCTTGGAGCCTTGAGCAGTAGCTTCCATTGCTGCTCCAGGTGCTTTCTTATTTGATTCCAATTTGTTCTTCCTTAGCAGTCTCTTTTCCAGGACATCTTCCTGTACCTTACAGAAAGAAGAAGCCAAATTTTTCACCACTCTGGCATTAATTAAAGGAGGAGCAGCATTGCAAGTCAAGCAACTTTTATCAACACAGTTATCATGATTTCTATATCCATCATTTAAAAGAACCAGTCTGGGGCTCCTCCTTACCTCAGTTTCAACCAGAGGCACCCCCATCTCTCCTCTTCCTCTTTGGAGAAATGGAACCAGCTCCAGCAATCAGCAGGTTATGCTCAGGACTCTCCTGAGAATCTTCCAACAATTTGCACACAGGAGCCTGATTTGTGACACATTTATCAGGAATCACAAAGGAAATAGTGTGCTCATATGCAATAGATTCCTTAATAATACTCCATAACTGAGAAGATAAGAAACCCTTGGCCCAATCAAATTTATCAGGTGTCATGAGCATTAGAGTGACAAAATTAAACCAACTTACAGGTACTTCACAGGGAGAAACACATGCAGAGGAGATGTGCAGGTTAGGAGCAAAGTAAGCCTCCCAAACTTTCATGCCTTGCTTGGAGAATCTCTTAGTAAGATCATGTTCATCTGGAATGGAGAAGAAGGAACTTTCCACCCTTCCAATGATGAGGTGAGCTTCCTGAGGAGGCACCATATTGGCATCATCAAGCAATTGGAAGTTATTCCCATTATTTGCCTCAGGGATGTTTTCTGCATTTGCTTGCTGAATAACTCCATTGACATTATCATCATCAATATCTTCTTCCTCTTCTTCTATATAGGCCAAAGCAATATTCTGAAGACCTTCACCCATTTGATGGAAAGGAATCATACCCACAGGGGCACCAGCATGAATCACCAACTGTTGGTTTGCAACATTAGCTGAAGAATTTGAGCTGCCAGAGGAATAAGTAAGGTCACTGCTTGAATCTACTGAAGGAGGGTTGTCAAGATTCATCTCTTCTGCCTGTATAGCATCCAAAAGGCCTTGAAAAGCAGCATTAGGGGCAAGATCCACTTCCATGTGATTGTCATCTACTTGCTGAATATTATTTCCCATTGCCCAATGTCCCCAACCATCCTCTCCCCCATCATCCCCCTCATTATCATCAATTTGTGCTGGAATAAGGGGAGCAGCAGGAGGAACCAAAGCAGCAGGTAAAGGATGTGGGTCCACTCCATCATCAGGGAGTGGGTCCTCATCAGGTGGGCCCCCTCCAAGCAAATTGTGCTGTAGTACTTCCACTGAAAAGGTCCAGGATTCAGCATCAGGTCTATTGCCTTCAGTAAACCTGATGCTCTTAGGAATTTCAGCAAGATCAGTAACTCTCACTTTAGCAACCACTCTTCCCTTCTTATTAGGGTCCCTTTCCAGAGAAGCAGAGTACCAATATCATGAAAACAAGCATTTAAATCCTCTGTATTCATATGATCTAAAGGTGGCCCAACCATGAGTACCCAAGCATCTCTATTGAAATTTGCAGCACGCCAGTTAATACCCTCATCATGCTTACAGAAGGAAACATCAACATCACCAAAGGGGATAGGGATAGTATGAATCAACCTGTCTCTGTCACTGACATTTGTGAACTGAACATAGGCAGCACCAAACGGACATTCCTGGATACTCTGAAAACCAACCTCTGCCACCTCATTCAAGAACTCCTCAAGCACATTTCGGACGTTAGGAAAATGTACATGACCTTCTGGGAAGGGGTTGAATGTGGCGATAGCATACTACTCATGCATCCTCGGCTTCCTTGCAACGACGACCCTCTTCACTCCAACCCTCCCTTCAACATGCTGAATCTCGAATCCATGCGGAATGAACGGACGAGGGTCGATGGGGATGTTGGCCATAGCCACCGGCGAAGCTACCGGCGACCTCGGCGCAGAGTTTGTCAGAGGGTTTTTACATAGGAGAGAGAGTGACGAAGAAGCCGAGGAGGCGAGGTGAGAAAGATTTTTTGTCGTCTGAGACTGGAAAAAGGTGAAGTCCCCAAAATGGGAAGCTAGCTGAATTTGGGGAGCTGGCCCATGGGCCTTGAACCAAGATTGGTAAGTCTCGTCGGGCTAGGCCAAAGAAGGAAAGCTAGGGAAATTAAAAGAGGAAAGAAAACCCGGCAGATTGGCGCCCACATTTAAATTTGTCGGTTGATAGGGAAATGATCGATCATACCTTTCACCAGACGGTGGAATCACATTAACCCGACCATAATTTTCCTTGATTGCCTCATTAATCTACCGAGGCGTTGTAACCGTTGACGTATCCGTTGCATGCACTAATCGCTCAAAAACCGACACCCTGGGACTGATATCCGCCACCTTTTGCGCATATGAAAGCCTAGAGAAAACCGAGTTATTATTCTGAAACTTTGACTTGACTTCGGTCCATTCCTCTTTTTGCTCAATGTAAAATTTTCTCTCTTCAGCAATCCAATTTGGCCCACCTTGACCCCATAGGTGAAAGAAAATCTTGAAAGAAGACTGAGATTGAGAGCCCAAATTATAGATTCGAAAACCAACAGAGCTTGATGAAACTGAAAACCTGAAAGTTCGTCACGCGATAATTTGACATTGTATAATGCTGCAATGCCACCAAAGCAAGCTTGCAAAGCAATGGCCACAGTATGAATATCCAATCTGAAACTTGCATGACCAAAAGAACAGACCATGAAGAAAGGCTTCCTAGCAGAGAATTTTTCCATATTCACCTTTTGCCCGAACTTCTTAATGCAATCCAGAGCAAAAACTAGTCCTTGTTTGAAATCCAAACTCTTGAAAACCTCTCCTTGGGGTACAGAAATACCATCTTGGCTTGAATTAGCCACCACCTCCACAAAGGATCTAGGAACAGAAGATTGTCTACCCATTTGTAACGCATGCAGGATAGAATCCGAGACAACATGCTCCCCTACTCGGACAGTGAACACATTAAGATCCAAGTGCTGCCCAGGCTGAACTTTTTCATTAAGAAGCAAGAATCTAGCATCCAAAACTTGCTCTTTTGAGTCCAATAACACAAGCCTTTTGGCATTGGGTTTAAGAATAAGGAAGGCAGATCTAGAGAAGAAAAGCTTAGAATCCTTGGCAACAGACGAAGGAACTAAATCTGCATATGTGACTCTCCATCTGACAGAGGTGCCTCAGGAAACGAGGAAAAATCAGGTGGTGAAAGCAAACAAGCCTCGACAACAGCAACATGGGACTCAAATCTGACTGTGGAACCAGTATAGAACACTTCACCAGGGTTGAGATGTTTACCAACCAAAGGAGCATCTTTGTGATTTACCAAGGCCAACCAATTCCTCGGCCAAAGAAGGAGAAAACCAGGGAAAGACTTGTTCTTACATGAGTCAAGGAGAACTTTAGAAGTAACCTTCCAACGGCCAAGAGGAGAAGGAGCCATAGGGTATCACCTTGAAGAGGAGACAACGCCGGTGAAGATGGTTGGAATGGAAGGAGGAGATCACCAGAGATCAGGGAGATCGCCGGCGATGAAGGTGTCTAGGGCTTGGAGGCGAGGGGAGGACGTGGGAGAGCCATCAGACCCCTCTAATCCCTAAGTGTGTGCCTTGTATTTGATCCTTAGATCAATTGTTGTATTAAGACTAGATCATGTGATCCTTTGATGTAAGACAATTATGGTTTGTAATGAATGATGTGCTGTGATATGAACTTATTATGTCTCGCAAAAACAATCTTCCTGGGATTGCGATGTATGGCATAATAGGCATCTGGACTTAAAAATACGGGTGTTGACAACCTTCCTTCTGAGGTAAATTTTTTTATTTGTCTTTGCATCCGATGTTATTTTTGTTTCTGAATCTAAGACTCGTTGGTTTTCTTTCTACACGCTTCTACTATTGCTCAATGCTATCCACCTACACCCGAAAGTGGAGTAGCTCCAGAAGATGATGATGCTTCCGAAGAGACTGAGGATGACCAAAACATTCTTGAAGATGGTGATGCTTCGAGTGATGAAGCCCTCGAGGATGATGCCCATGTCAAGTCCATGCGTCGCAGGAAGATTAATGAAGACCTGATGGCGACGGCGGAGTCGATTCCTAGCGGACGAGATGACGATGATGCTGGCGCAGCTGATTTTCCTGCACCTTCTCAAGATACTTCGACTCCTCAGGCCTCAAAAAGACCATCAAGACTCTTTGCAGACGAGGATGAGATCGAGTCAATATCGTATGTTTCTTCTTATTTATTTTATGCTTGCATTTAGCTTCTTTCGGTTTTACTGAGATTCATTTTTTGCTTTATCCAGTTCTGAAGATGAGGGCGAAGTTCCTCTTTCAAAGAGGGCAAAAATATTGTCTGATAAGGCAGAATCTGCAAAGGAGTCAATGCCTCTGACTGTTGGGATTAATCGGGTGGCCACTCCTCCGCCAAGAACAGTCATGGCCAATGTTCCCCTTTCAACGATTAATCCTTCAGCAAGCGCTTCCGCTCCTTCATCTTCGCGTGATCATGTAAGTACATTGTTTTCAGTGGATAATAACCAACGTAGTATCCACTAGCCCCCGAGCTGATGATTGTTTATTTGAAAAAAGCCAAGTATAGGTTAAGATATGCCCATTGTATATTCTGTCATAATCCTTCAATTTCTTTGCTACAACAATTTATGCCACAGTTGACACTGTGGTAGATTTTGCTGATCAATTTACTCGACTAGAATCAAAAAACGTCCAACTTCGCAAAGTTGTTAAAGCTTCGGTTGACCAAGTGCTAGAAGCTAACAAGCTAGCAGGCGAGGCGCAAAGTTAGAACATATGCTTAAAGGACGAACTGAAGAAGTTGAAGAAGAAAATGAAGGACGGGCAAGAGGCAAGGCATAAGGCTTTCATTGAAGCTGATGAAAAGGAAGGTGCCCTTCGAGAGTCCATTGCGAGTTTGCTAAGTAAGGTTTTCTTCATACTTGTATGATTCTTCTCCAGAATACTTTCCTGTTGCTATGAATTGCTTCTTCATAATTTTCTAGGTACTGCCGACATGCCTGTCGACCGTACAAACAAGCTTCGAGTGGACTCGATGTCAGATGCTCTTTCTTTTGCAACTGAATCCAGCAACCAGCTCCAAGATCTCCTGAAGAAAACCAAGGGGATTTGTCTAGACTATTTTCGACGATGTTACCTAAGTTGGATCAAAACAAGACTCTTGGAGAAATGGTGGATACTTTATTCATCGACTCTTCTGGTGCCATTGAGGTATTGAAGCGACGCTCTCGTCTTTACAGTGCAGTCCTTACTTTTCAACTGTTGATGGGGCATGGAATTGGTTCTGATCTGGAAAAGCTATCCAAAGCGCTTCCAGTGTATGCCAATGGTTGCCTTATTGACCTTAAGCCTTTCAAGCAATATTCGGTGTCGTGCGCCAGTTGGCTCCTACAATTAGTTGATGAGGACAAGAAGAAAGTTGCATCCGAAGCTGCTCCGAGTCCATCAGCACAAACTTGATTAAGCCTGGCCTACTAGTTTTTAGTTGTAATCTGAATACATTCGATCCTTGATTTGTAGCGAATTTAAGCTGGCTCTGTTGTCAACATTTAACATCCTTTTGAATGAGATGATTTGCATGCTCCCGATGGGGAGTTTAACATTCTTTTGACTAAAATGCTTTGTGAGCTCCCGATGGGAGTTTTCTGTACCTAACAGTTTTCTGCCGATAATCTTCTGAGGATGTATATTAAATACTTTGTTGCAGAGTCCTTCGACTTCTTACCGAATCGAGAGTTCTTTGAATTCTTCTGCTACTTGTGAGCCGGAATTGGTGCGTCGCGTGCGCGATCAGATTTCTCGACTGAACAAAGACATAGCTGGCCTTCATAGTATGGCAGCATTGGTGAAGAAAAAGAGCGAAATCGCAGCTGCAATCGAACAACATGCTTTAGATCGCCTTCGTGTGGCTACCGAGAGCCTAAGCTGTAAGCGATCACCCTTTTGGCTTTATCGATACTTCTGTAAATGGTCTTCAGCTAACTTGCTCTTTGCCCACACAAGTCGTTGTTTCCGATGAATCAGAAGAAAACAAACTGATCCATGAGAAGATTGCAGTGATGACCGACCTTTCTCATCTAAAGTGTGAACTATGGTCAAATAGACCAAAGGTCGTAATCGTGGCGAAATTTGAATATCAAGCGGAGAAGGTTCATTATTACTTCGATAAGTATTATGCTCATCTAGCCATGGTATGGGAAACCATGTTTCCTTTGGATCCAGCACCTGAAACTCTATCAGCTTTGTTCACCAGATTCAAGACTCCAGTCAAGATTCAATCTTTGGTGCGCAAAGAACTTCTTGCTGGAGCTGAAGTTACACTTGCTTATGTTCTAGCATGTCATCCGACCATTGATTTAGAATCCATAGTCAATGCTAATGTGAGATTAGATCAGTATTATCCCATAGCTAGGCATTCTGCTCACATTATTATTTCTAGGATGGAGGCGGGTATCGAAAGGGATGTGAAGAATCAAGAAGATCAAGAGACCTTACTATGACAAAAACAAATCTTAGTATTCTTGCACGTAGTGCAAATTTGGGATGACCTTGCGTTGCAAGGAGTAATATTTTATATATTTGATGCTCTTTGGTAACATCAATATGAATCATTGAACCATAAGTCCATCCGAAATATTTTGTCGAAGGCAACTGAGTAATCAGGCCAGTTTTCTCACTCGATGACCCCGTAGTAATTGCAGAGTCACTTGTATGTTTTGTAAGAGCGATACCCTTTGAGTAACCGAGGGAATTATCCGTTTTTTGTTCGGCTTCATAACACGGTGCACCGGTATGAGCCTTTTGTATGTTGTATTGTTTCCATCAACTGCAGCACTCATAAATTTAGTTGAGGCTTGGATGGAATCTTTTTTTTGTCAAATACTTATGTTTTCCGAGTATTGCTGGCAAAACCATGATACGTCGATAACCATAGCTCCCGGTGGGAGTATTAGTTAATATCGACATTGTAATAATTCTTTGCAGCCCCCGAGTATTGCTGGGTAAGACCATGTTATGTCGATAACCATAGCTCCTTATGGGAGTATTAGTTAACGATAATATTGCAATGCATTGTTAACCAGCGCCCCCGATGGGAGTCGTAATCGATAAAAAAGTTCCCAAACATTTGTTCGAGAGATAGTCACATAAGCTGATCAGAAGTTTTATTCATAATTCGTAACTAGCTAAGAAGCCATAATGCAAGAAAGAAAAATGTCGAATTCTATGCATAAAATCGTCGAAAGTGTGCAACATTCCATGGGTTCTCAACGTATTTTCCCGAAGTAGGATTCTTGAGTTGATAAGCACCTCCTGGTATGACTTCAGTGACGATAAACGGTCCTTCCCATGGAGATTCAAGTTTCAGGGTCCTGTCTTGCTTCAATCGTAGTACTAGATCACCAACGCTGAAGCTTCGAGTGCGAACTCTTCGGCTGTGATAATTCTGTATCGCCTGCTGATATACTGTTGTTCGTGCTAAGGAGACGTCTCGAGCCTCAGCAAGAAGATCTACAACATCTTGCAGTGCTTGAACAGAAGTTGTTTCTTTGTATGAGGCCACCCGAGGTGCTTCAAAGCGAATGTCGGCAGGTAAAAAAACTTCGGCTCCGTAGACAAGTAAGAATGGAGTATATTGCGTAGACCTATTTGGTTTAGTCCGCAAACTCCAGAGTAATGATGGTAACTCTTCGACCCAAGCTCCAACTGCACCCGTAAGGCGCTTTTTAATGCCATCGCATATTAGGTCATTGATCCTTTCCACTTGCCTGTTGTCTGAGGATGTGCAACCGAAGCAAATTTGAGCTTGATACCATTGCTGTTGCAGAAGTGATAGAATTCTTCAGAGTCGAAGTTGGTTATGTTGTTTGTAATGATGCTATGAGGCACACCAAAACGACAAGTTATTCCTTTAAAGAATTTGACAGCGATTTTGGCTGTCTGATTGGTTACTGGTATAGCCTCAATCCATTTGGTGAATTTATCAACAACTACCAATAGATAAGTATGACCTCCAGGAGATGACTTTGGTAGTGGACCAACTTGATCTAAACCCCACTACGCAAAGGGCCAGGCCAAAGGTATTGTCATTAAATTTGTGGCAGGTGCATGTGGCTTTGGTGCAAAACATTGGCAAGGGTCGCACTTCCGAACTAGGTCTCTTGCATCGGCTGCTGCTGTTGGCCAATATAACCCAGCTCTGAAAGCTTTAGCCACAAGTGCTCTGCTGCTTGCATGATGACCACATGTCCCCTCGTGTATTTCTTGCAACAGAGCCTTTCCATCGTTGATGGCGATGCACTGTTGAAAGATACCGGAGATATTTCGTTTATAAAGATCGCCATATACTATAATGAATGCTTTAGATCATCGCACGATGCGTCTTGCTTCTATTGGATCATCTGGCAACCGTTGCTCCATCAAGTATGCCAAAAAAGGTTCAGTCCATAAAGGCTCAAGAAGGACTTGCTGCTTAGATCCATCAGTAACATCTTTGGCAGCTTCTTGGAGCGTAGCCCCCGGGTCAGTAACCAGTATTTCTGGAGGTGCCAAAGTTTTTACTTTAATAGACCTTTGAGTAATTACTTCATAGAAGACTCCATCTGGGATAGAAGAGCATGTAGAACCGATATTAGCCAAAGCATCGGTTTCCTCGTTGCGGGCTCTACCGATATGTTTTAACTCACAGCCTTCGAATTTAGCTTCCATTGATCGGTACATCTGGCGATAAGCAATCATGTTGTTGCTAATAGCATCACACATATTCATCGACTGATGTACTATGAGATTTGAATCTCCATAGATATCTAAACAAGTAGCTCCACATGCTTTGGCAATACGCATACCGTGTAGTAGTGCTTCGTACTCTGCTTCATTATTTGTTGGTAATGAGAAATTCATCCTTGGAACATATCTCATTTTGTCTCCCTGCGGTGAGATTAGCACTACTCCGGATCCTGCACCTGAGCTTCGCTTAGATCCATCGAAATACATCATCCACGAACCCGACATGTCTGGTGCTTCCGGGATTTGCAACTGGATCCAATCAACCAAGAAATCGGGAAGGGCCTAGGACTTGATTGCTGTTCGGTTAACATAAGAAATATCATGCAGTGCTAGCTCAATAGCCCATTGAGATACTCTGCATGTCGCCTCTGGATTGGTAAGTATGCTTTTCAATGGAGCTTCTGTGACAACAACAATCGGATGTTCTGCAAAGTAATGCCGTAGTTTCCATGCTATCCTCCATACTGCATATGCCAACTTCTGATGGTGAGGATATCGTTGTTTTGTAGGTGTGAGTACCTCGCTGAGGTAATAGACGGGGCGTTGTATGCCATGAACTTTTCCTTCTTCTGCGTGTTCGACGACGAGGACAGAGCTAACGACTTGAACAGTTGGGCTATATAGAGTAGAATTGGATCCTTGTCCCTTGGAGTTACGAGAACTGGAGAGGTTGACAGAACCTTCTTCAAGTTGTCGAAGGCATCTTGCGCCTCTGCCGTCCACTCAAACTTTTTGGACTTTTTCATCAGCTGATAGAACGGCAAGGCTTTTTCTCCTAGTTTTGCAATGAACCTACTAAGAGCTGCTAGTCGTCCTGCCAACTGCTGCACCTATTGTAGACTTCTGGGTGGCTCCATGTCAAGTACAGCTTTAATCTTTAAAGGATTAGCTCCTATCCCTCTTGCTGAAATAAAGTACCCGAGTACTTGGCCTCCTGGTACCCCAAAGAAGCATATTTCTTCGGGTTCAACTTGATTTTGTATATGTCGAGATTATCAAAAGTTTCCCTTAAATCGTCAATGAGCGTGGCCGCGTTTCTGGTTTTGATGACGATTTCATCAATGTAAACCTCGATATTGCGACCAATTCTCTCTCTGAGGCAGGCCTGCATGCACCAATGATAAGCTGCACCTGCATTTTTTAACCCGAAGGTCATGACGTTGTAGCAGTAAACACCATGTGGAGTTATGAATGTAGTTAACTCCTGATCTTTTTTTTGAGCTTGATCTGATTGTATCCTAAATAGGCATCGAGAAAGGAGAGATGATCGCAGCCTGCCGTAGAGTCGACTATTTGATCGATACGAGGAAATGGGAAATGATCCTTCAGGCAATGTTTGTTGAGACTTGTGTAGTCGATACACATGAGAAGAGTTGTCGTATCCTTTTTTGCCACCATGACTGTATTAGCTACCCATTCAGCTTCCTTGAGCTCTCGAATAAAACCAGCTTTTCGGAGCCGATTAACTTCTTCGCCAATAGCTTTTCTTTTTGGTTCTGAGAAATGACGCAATGTCTGCTGCACTGGTTTGGCTTTGGGGTCAACATTAAGGGCGTGCTCAGCGACTTCCGTAGGAATACCTGGCATGTCGGATGGATCCCATGCAAATATTTCCCAGCGCTCACGAAGGAACTCGATGACCTAGCTCTAGACTTGCGGTGATTCTGGCTATGTTGATTGTGTCCCTCGGCAGACCCTCTTCTGGCCTTTATATTGTGAGCCAGGTCTCGAGAGTTCTGTCCGGGTTCGACTAGGTTACAAAGAGTTCTACGTCTAGAATTTCCTTGTTCTTCGTCTTCTTACCTTGTTCATCAAGTATATTTCTTCGGAACCGACGTAGCATCCCACCTTGGTCGGTGGATGATATTCATGGGCCTCTGGTTGGGCTATAAGAGGTAACATAATATGGGTTACCCGAAGGGTAATGCCCACATCAGCCGCACTGGGCCTTTCCTTATATTGTTACAAGTTTCCCTATACTGACTCTACTTTCTTGGTCTTCACATCTTCGACTTCGTGGGCCTCTAGGTCTTTGGATACACCAACTCTAACTCAAGAATATACACAACACACTCGTGGTATGCCCGTTAGGCGTACCTATGTCAATATGAGCTGCCTATCATGATTATGGCTATATTTGTAATACCTATGTGGTGGATCCTTATTCTATGATATTGTTTTATGAGATCTAATCTTATTATATGGTGAGATGTATTGATAAATGCATATTATATACCATGTTCTTAAATATTTGTTCTAATCCAACATCTATGCAAGAGCGTGCGTAGGGTGATGTGTGTGTTAGATGGAGTAACATGGTTTTAGTGATTGGATAGTGACAATATGTTCAAGATCTATTATGGCTTTGCCTTTCTTTTGCTACCTCACTAGGGATAAAGTGAATGCATGTACTATGTTCATCATGTGATAGTAGTGATGATCTTGTTTGTTCAAGGTAGCATATTTGTTATTCAAACCTCATGTCAAAGTACTTATTGCCATGCTCTGTTAATTCTTAATACAAGATTGATGAAGTTTATTTCTTGTGGAGTATAAGAGAGGTGTGTTGCATCATCTATGATAGGACGTGATGCCCATATTAATTTTGATCTTACATATAATATTATCTGCACATTCATATCTCATTGATGAATTGGTTTTTGTCCACCACAACTTTAAGAGAGAATAGTAGAGTGAACCCATGAACCCCGGTCCACTTTTTATCATAAGAAACACCTTTACATTTCTTTTACCTTGTTTTTTATTTGCTGCACTTTTTTAATCCGAAAATACAAAATTATTTACTTTTCTTATTTGCATCCGAAACACCAAAAATAATCAACCTATTTTACAGTTTTTACTTAGTTATTTTATCTAGTTTAGTTTTTACTTGTTTTATTTCCACTTGGTTTATTTACTTACGCGAAACCTTGTGCTTGACAACCACATGGTAGAGTTGGGGACAAGGCATTTACTTTACCTGCATGATTGCTAGAAGAAGAGAGAAGAGAATACTCTTCCATCCAGTTCCCCGAGAGTTTGATATAAACCATCGAGTCACCCTTGTGGGGAAAATACTTCGCTGATACAACATTCTTCAATTGAAATCCCAACGTAACAAGATCTTTTTTGCCTTGCTAGTAGCCCTCATCAGCGGGACCAAAGATCGAGCCCTGACACGCCATCCTCCCTTCAGCCGTCGATCGCCCGTTTGCCCTGATTCTTTCGCGAGTCGACGTATTTTTCCCTAAAAACGACTATATATTTTTATGACCCCGAAGAGTTCTCGGGAGGAGAGCGCCGCACAAACACAGAAACACGAAAACGGAGGCTGCTGCAGAGAAGATTGGAGGGGGAAACTCCACCGGGATCACCGCTAGAGGGATCTCCACCTTCTCCAACGTATTCATCATCATCACCATGACCAAGAGGGGGTACTCCACCTCTGGACTACGGGTCTATGGAAGTTGCTTGATCTATTTCTCTCATGCTCTTCATAGTTCTTAGTGCCATATGAGCTTCCTATCATGATTATGGCCATATTTGTAATACTTATGTGGTGGATCCTTATTCTATGATATTGTTTTATGAGATCTGATCTTATTATATGGTGAGATGTATTGATAGATGCATATCATGTACCCCGTTCTTAAGTATTTGTTCTGATCCAACATCTATGAAAGAGCGTGTGTAGGGTGATGTGTGTGTTAGATGGAGTAGCATGGTTTTAGTGATTGGATAGTGACAATATGTTCAAGATCTACTATGGCTTTGCCTTTCTTTTGCTACCTCACTAGGGATAAAGTGAATGCATGTGCTATGTTCATCATGTGAAAGTAGTGATGATCTTGTTTGTTCAACACAGCATATTTGATATTCAAACTTCATGTCAAAGTACTTATTGATATGCTCTATTAATTCTTAATACAAGATTGATGAAGTTTCTTTCCTGTGGAGTATAAGAGAGGTGTATTGCATCATCTCTATAATAGGACATGATGACCATATTAATTCTGATCTTACATATAATATTATCTGCACCTTCATATCTCATTGATGAATTGGTTTTTGTCCACCACAACTTTAAGAGAGAATAGTCAAGTGAACCCATGAATCCCGGTCCACTTTTTATCATAAGAAACAACTTTATATTGCTTTTACCTTGTTTTCTATTTGCTGCACTATTTTAATCTGAAAATATAAAATTATTTACTTTTCTTATTTGCATCCAAAACACCAAAAACAATCAACCCCTTTATAGTTTTTACTTAGTTATTTTATATAGTTTAGTTTTTTTACTTGTTTTATTTCTACTTGTGTTATTTACTTACGCGAAATCTTATGCTTGACAACCACACGGTAGAGTTGGGGACACAAGGCAATTACTTTACCTGCAGGATTGCTAGAAGAAGAGAGAAGAGAATACTCTTTCATCCAGTTCCCCGAGAGTTAGATATAAACCCTCGAGTAACCCTTGTGGGAAAAATACTTCGCTGATACAACACTCTGCACTTGGATTCCCAATGTATCAAGATATTTTTGGCGTTGCTAGTAGCCATCATGAAGAGTATTTTCTAGCGCCGTTGCCGGGAAACTGAGAAGAGTTACAACACAGAGTATTTTATGGTGCCTTAAGACATTTCTAGCACCGTGTCTCACCAAAGCGTGGGGCGGTAACATCAGTATGATCTCTCTTATCTCTTTTAGATTTTGCATCATATTTAATTTCCTTGTTTTTAAAATTTGTTTTCTTGGTCTTAGTTTTTGCTTGTTTGTTCTTTTTCTTAAAAAAATTGAAGAACACATAAAAAGTTGTGTCAGCCATGCTTAAACAAAATAAAAAGTTAAAAGGAGCGACACGGGGTTGTAGCCATATTACATACACAAATGGGCATTAGCTACCACATCAATCCTAAGTTAATAATTGCTATCTACAACTTAAGTTTTGATCATGGAAATGCCTTGGAAGTTGAGCATCATATTAAAAAAATTGATGAACTTTGTGCTAAAATTGTTACTTCCAACATAAACCCCGGTGTTTTAAGAGCTAAGCTTTTTCCACACTCCTTGGTTGGAGAAGCTACTTCATGGTATGAAAGTTTACCTCAAAAAGATAAACATTGGTTTAATATGAGGGCCGCATTCTTAGAAGCATATGGGGATTGCACCAATGAGCATCAAAAACTTATGCTTTATTTCAAACAAATGGAAAAAAGAAACTATAGTTCAAGCTTGGAGAAGGTTTAAGAAATTAATTTGCAATTTAGAACATGGTTTGAGAGATTATATGCATTTTGAATAGCTTTTATCTTGGTCTATGTCAACATAGTAGGCGTCTTTTAAACAAAGAATTTGACACACGTTTCGTCTTCCATAAGACTTGTGATGCTATTAAGATACTAGATGAAATGTTGGTAGACGATTATATTTATAATAGCATATATAAAATACACCAGAATTAAATATATGTATGTCCAAGAACACTATGAAGTTGAGGAAACTGCACCCTTGAATGCTATTTATGAAACAGAAAACTATTGTGCTTGCTAATGATAAACAAATTGAAGAATTTAAGATGCTTAGTGAAGCTAGGGAACCACCCTTGGATCTTTATAAATGTAGCTTCAATGAGTTGATTGCTATACTTGAGAAATTTTCTACATATCCCACTATCAATGTTAATCAAGATGGTTTTGGTTCTTATATTGCTAACTATGTCATTAAAGAAAAGATTCAGATGTATAATAATGAGGCCATGATACTACCCAAGCTTGGGGATGTATGGATCCCCAAGATTTTAATATCTATTGACAAAGAAACATACCATGTCATTCTAGATTTAGGATCTAGTGTTTCTGTCATATCAAAAGAGCTATATGAATTACTCAATCTTAAAAATATGGAAAAATGCTTTATTGATTTATTACTTGCTGATGGTTCAACCAAAAAGGCTATAGGCAAAGTAAAAGATGTAATGGTTGAATTGCATATGACTTATGTACCTGTTGATTTAATTGTTATGGCCAAGGGAGAAATACCTTTATACGTTGCAAACGTATCTATAATTTTTGATGCTCCATGCTTGTTTTACACTAGTTCCTATATGTTTTGTTTACATTTCGTTGCACTTTTATACATTTTCTAGCACTAACCTATTGATAATATGCCACAGTGTCAGTTCCCTGTTTTCTGCTGTTTTGTATTTTAGAAAATTTGTACAGGAAATATTCTCAGAATCGGACAAAACAAAAGCCGAAGTTCCTATTTACCGTAACGAAGACGGAGTCCAGAGGAGAGACGAAGAGGCGCCACAGGGCGGCCACACCTTCCCTTGGCGCGGCCCAAGCCCTGGCCATGCCATGGGGTGGTGTGGGTCCCCCCAGACACCCACCGACCTTGCCCTTCTGCCTATTTATTCACGATCTCGGGAAAAACCTAAACACCCGAGCCTCCATCCACAAAAAGTTATGTCGCAGCCGCCATCGCTGACCCTAGCTCGCGAGGGTTCTGAAGCTCTTCCCAGCACCCTGCCGGAGAGGTAGATCATCACCGGAGGCCTCTACATCGCCATGCCCGCCTCCGAAGTGATGTGTGAGTAGTTCATCTCTGGACTACGGGTCCATAGCAGTAACTAGATGGTTGTCTTCTCCAATTTATGCTTCATGTTTAGGTCTTGTGAGATGCCTATCATGATCAAGATCATCTTTATGTAATGCTACATGTTGTGTTTGCTGGGATCCGATGAATATTGAATACTATGTTGAGATCCATTATATACTTGGCATATGTTATTTATGATCTTGATTGCTCTCCGTTGCTAGTAGATGTTTTGGCCAAGTAAATGCTTGTAACTCCAAGAGGGAGTATTTATGCTCGATAGTGGGTTCATGCCTCTAGTAATCTAGAAGAGTGACAATGACTTCTAAAATTGTAGATGTGTTGTTGCTACTAGGAAGAAAACAAAAATGCTTTATCTAAGGGTAATTCTATTGTTTATTTTACACACATTGCTTAATGTGATAATCTGTTGCTTGCAACTTAATACTGAAAGGGGTTCGGATGATAACCGGAAGGTGGATTATTAGTCATAGAGGCAGTTGGATTACGGTCTATGTATTATGTTGTAATGCCCAAACAAATCTCATAGTAATCATCGTGTCATGTATGGTCTTTATTTTGTCAATTTCCCAACAGTAATTTGTTCACCCAACATGTTATTTATCTTTATGGAGAGACACCTCTAGTGAACTGTGGATCCCGGTCCTTTCTTTTACATTGATAAAATCATCCTATTATGTTACTTACTGCAAACATTGTTCTCTTATATTTCACTGCAAACAAACATCTCTTTCCACACTATACGGTTAATTATTTGTTTTCTGCAAAACCGGTGAGATTGATAACCTCACTGTAAGTTGGGGCAAAGTATTTTGGTTGTGTTGTGTGCAGGTTCCACGTTGTTGCTGACGCTGGTAGTGTGCCCTACAACAAGTCAGCTAGCAACACCTTCATAAGTCACGCCTTTCTCCTACTAGTCGATTAAACCTTGGCTTCTTACTGAGGGAAAGCTTGCTACTGTGATCATCATACCTTCCTCTTGGGGTCCCCTGTAACATCTCGTTCTCACTAGTGGAGAAGAGGCCTTTTTGGTCCCAAGCAATGACTCCACCGCTCGAGCCAACCCCGGTCCACGTCCCCATCGGGACCCGGCTCAAGCCGCCAGACGACCCCACCCGCCGGCGCCCCGTCTCGTAGCGTCTTGGGACCCGCTTGTCATACAAACCGGTCCAAAGGGTCCACCTGCCAGGCGCTGAAGTCAGAAACAAATTAGAAACTCCTTTAGTCCCGTCAGGCGTAGACAACCGGGTCCGTGCTGCCCCCTCCCGGCTATAACCTGCCCCCGCCTGCGTGAGCCACACTTAGCCATTTTTTCACTATTCACAAGAGGGCATTGCTCTCTCCTCTTCTTCACATGCACAAGAGTGTTCGAGAAATGCTTAAGAGGATTTGCTACTTGAGTTTACACAAATCAAGCCACACTTAACTTGCTTTTTTTCTTCTTCTGGTGCATCGAGGTTAATCACTTTATCCTTTTCATCCGCAATTGATAAAATGCATGTGTATATATACACGTGGATGTTCGTAATGGTTTTGATCGACTTAATTATATCATGCATGAACTCCAAGAAATGGATGTACATTGACCGACGGTTTGACGAGTTCACTGCGTCCGGATAATTTTATGGCCGTGGCGGAGGCAAACAAACATGGTGGCTTCATGTATTGTCCATGTGTGGACCGCAAGAATACCGTAAATTACGCTCGCTCGAGTCTCATTCATGCCCACCTTCGCGATCCGGCCATGCCCGCTACTATTGTTGACCAAGCACTCGAGAAAGAGGGGTTATGATGGAAGACAATGAAGAAGAGGAAGAGGATGATGACGTTATCCCAATTTCCCGAATACGATGATATTGCAGAAGGCAATGAAGACAATGAAGTAGAAGATCAAGAGGCACCGATGAGCCTCGTCGATGAGATCTTGGCTCTGCCATTAAGCCGATGCAAGGAGAGAATGTGAAACTGAAAAGGAAAGGTTGGCCTTCGACAAGATGATAGAAGATCACAACAAATTGTTATACCCAACTTGCGAAGATGGCCATAAAAAGCTAGGCGCATGACCGGGGAATTGTTGCAATGGAAGGCTGCGCAGAACGGTGTCACCGACTCAGATTTGGAAAGGTCGACAATAATTAAGAGGAAGCTTCCAAGGGGTAACGAATTGCCCGCCGCACGTACGAAGCGAAGAAGATTGTCCGCCCTCTAGGATTAGATGTGTAAAAGATACATGCATGCATTAATGACCGCATCCTCTACCGCGTGAGTACGAGAATTTCGGATGCATGTCCCAGGTGTACAATCGCATTGCGTATAAGATCGTACGAGATGACCGGGTGATGCTGAGGGCGAGCGCCCCAAGAAGAGTGGCTCCCGCCAAGGTTATGGGTATGCCCTATATACACCACCGCCGAAACGCTTGTTCAGGAATAAAGAGCACGCTAGGTTGTTGCGATGGCACAAAGAAGACCGTAGAAGAAAGACGCAGGATGTTGAGGCACCCCGCCGATGGATCCCAATGGAGAAAATCGATAGAGAGTTCCCAAACTTGCAACAGATGCAAGGAACTTAAGGTTTGGTTCAAGTACGTATGGCATGAATCCTTTTGGAGAGCAGAGTCGTTCATAGCACTGCCCGTGACTCTTTGTATATATAACCTTCCTCCTTTATTGTGCATGAAGCGGAAGTTCATTATGATGCCGTTGCTCATACAAGGCCCGAAGCAACCCTAGAACGACATTGATGTGTACCGAAGCCATTAGTCGAAGAACTTCTACGTCCGTGGTCCCTAAAGTATGTGCATGTGTGTGTGGGACGAAGTAGCACACAGAGGAATTTGACCTAAGAGCGATGCTTCGAATTCATCAATGACTCAGCCCTCGCTCTTAGTAACATTTCCAGACAGCCAAACAAGGGGATACAATGCACACACACCTGCGGCATGAGCTCGAAGGTGATTATTTGAAAAAAGGTCAAGGTCGTGTACCGGGGCATCGTCGATTTCTTAGGATTACCCATCCCGTAAGAAAGAAAGGAAAGCATTACGACGGTGAGGCATGATCACCGGAGGAAGCCTCCCCATCGTGATGGTGTTGATATATTTGGTATGGTCAAGGATCCAGATGTAATATTTGGAAAAGGGTCCCGGCGGACGGTCTCGTCTGCGAATGACGCTGCCGGACTACGCGCCCATGTGGAAGAAGAAATCTATTTTTTGGGAGCTAGAATATTGGAAAGTCTTAGAAGTCCGCTCTTCCACCCATGGGATGCACGGTGATCGAAGAATCTTTGCGTGAACCCTCGCTTGTGATTTCGGGCGTGTACGGGAAGACAAAAGATACACCAGTAAGCACGGGAGGACGGCACAGAACGTTGGAAAGACCCGCATCCGGTCGCGAGACGGGATGAGAGTTAAAGGGACGCTTTTCATTTATCCAGCTACGCTCTTACAAAAAGGCAGAAGGAAATATTTTTGGAATGTCTTAGCGTATCAAGGTCCCAGCCTGGCTTCTCCTCCAATATAAAGGGAATAACAAATATGGAGAAGAAAAACATCTCCGTGAACCCGAAGTCTCATGACTCGTCACGTGATAATGACACATGCTTGCTTCCGATTGCATTGAGGGGGCTTCTACCGGAAAAATGTCTCGACCGCCCCATTGTGAAGCTAAGGGGGCATTCCTCAATGCAGTTCCTCAAAAGGTATTACTAAACCCAGAAATTCTACCGAGGCTGCAGCAATGATGTGGTCCAATGTCTCGTTAGTTCGAGTCGGTGTGTCCCTACCGTCCTTCTTCAATATTATGACACATCTCCTCGTTCACCCGGGTCGATGAGATTTCCATTCTCGGTCCCGTGTTTCTACACAATATGTTCCCCTCGAGTAGGTCCCATGGAGTCTCGAAGAAATATGTTCATAAACCGTGCTAGGCCGTAAGGAAGCATCTCCAAGGGCTGGCGGGAACAACGAGGAGGCTCGTCGAATTCCCGTGTTGACTTTATTCCCGACCTTAAGCCGATCAGGTGTTCCCGAATCGCGGCATGAAGGGAGACTATGCGGAAAAGGCATGCTAGGAAGGAAATCGAACAGATATGTAGGACGGATTTCTTCGACTCACAGCACTGCCAGCTCTTTCACAAAGTTCCACATGTAATCCGGGCGGAAACTTTTCTCATCATCTCGCCGTCGCCACAACGACTTTATTGAAAAATACAATAAAATAGATAAACAACTAGTCTAGTCGATCTACTCGTCGTCGGGAGGTTGTCTCGGTCCAAATGTCGTCCCACCGAGGGTCGTTGTCGGCCCAAGTTGTATTCGGGTTATCGAGCTCGAACACGGCGACGGCCCGACGATGGCGCCCGTTGGACCCGCGTTGTGCCCTGGAGGCCGCCGAAGAACGCGGCGGTGTTGTCGACGTCGTTGGGGAACTCGCGCCCTCCACCGGCGCATCAACTCCTCGTCGTGCTCGGCGATTGCGATCCGGCGCTGCACCCGGCGGTGGCGGCGACGGTCCTCGTCGTCGACGAGGCACCGCGTCGGCGGCGCAGGAACTCCGCCTCCTCTAGCGATTCGACGTCCGGGAAGTTCATGTCGCACCGTGGCCGCCGAAATCGCCACGCGACCGCGGCTGCAAGCGCGCGCGGCCGCCAGCCTCCGGGGTGTTGTACGTGCCGAGGGTGAGCCGGAAGCCACCGGCACGCATCTCGGCGTAGAACCCACCGTTCGGCCGCGCCGGACGCCACGGAAACCGGACGAGCCGCGACGCGCGCGGCGGCATCCCGGCGACGAACGAACGGAGGCGACGGCACGCGTGGTCCGCGCGCGCACGCGGCGCTTTATAGCACAGCGACGCGGGGCAAGTTTGGCGACAGTGTGGCGCGGGGAAGCGGCGGGGCGTGGCACGTGGAAGCGGCGGCGGCGCGTGGCGCGGGGAAGCGGCGGGGCGTGGCACGTGGAAGCCGGATCTACCACGGCCGCACGGCGGTGGCGGCGGGGCGAGGCACGTGGGAGCGGCGGCGACACGTGGCACGGGAAGGGACACGTGTGGCGGTGGCGGTGGCGTGGGCAGCACACGGCGGTGGCCCGTACATGGCGGTGACGGCCGGTGGCCGCGGTGGCGGTGCGCGGTGGTGGGCGCACACGGCGGTGCCGACGGGCGGGCAGATGGACGGCGGTGGCGGTGGTGGCGCACACGGCGGTGGCCGGACATGGCGGTGACGCGGGCGAGGCACGCGGGCGGCGGGCGCACGTGCACGGGAAGGACACGTGTGGCGGTGGCGGTGGGCGAGGCACGCGGGGCGCGCACACGGGCGCGTGGGCAGGCACATGTGGCGGTGGCGGTGGTGGCCGCACATGGCGGTGGCGGTGGTGGGCGCACACGGCGGTGCTCCGCACACGGCGGTGACGGTGGTGGCCGCGCGGTGGCGGTGGCGGTGGTGGGGCAGCACACGGCGGTGCCGACGGTGGCCCGTACACGGCGGTGGCGGTGGGCGGGCGTGGACACGGCGCGTGGCCCGCACATGGCGGTGACGGCGGGGCGAGGCACGTGGAAGCGCGCGGCGACACGTGGCACGGGGAAGGGACACGTGTGGCGGCGGCGTGGGCGAGGCACGTGGAAGCGGCGGCGACACGTGGCACGGGGAAGGGACACGTGTGGCGGTGGCGGTGGTGGCCAGCACATGGCGGTGGCGGTGGTGGGCAGTACACGGCGGTGGCCCGCACATGGCGGTGACGGTGGTGGCCAGCGGTGGCGGTGGCGACAGCGGCCACTACACGGCGGTGGACACGTGTGGCAGTGCGCGTGGCTTTTTTTTCATTTGAAATAAGGCGGGAATGAAATTTTTTTAAAAAATTTGTTTTTGGACCTGTTTGTATTACAAACCGGGACTAAAGGCCTTTTTTGCGCGCGCAGCGAAAACGCAGCAAAAATGGCTTTAGTCCCGGTTTGTATTACAAACCGGGTCCAAGGGGGTCTTTGGACCCGGCTTGTAACACGCACCGGGTCCAAAGGGGGGGGGTATAACTGCTCGCTCTCCCTTCCTCGCGCAAATCAATCGCGCGAGGAGGAGAAACGCAGCGCCGCCAAAGCTGCCCCGCTTGCCGCGCCACCGCCGCCGCCCACCGCGCCGCCCAGCCGCGCCGCGCGCCGCACCGCCGCGCGCGCCGCCGCGCGCCTCCTCCTCTGCCGCGCGCTCGACCCCGCCGCGGCGCCGCCTCTCGACCGCCGGCCGCCGCCACCGCCGCTCCGCTCCACCTCGCGCGCCTCCATCCCTCTGCCGCGCCGCGCTCCTCCTCTCGCCGCGCTGCCCGTCCGCCGCGGCGCCGCTCTCGACCGCCGGCCGCCGCCACCGCCGCCTCCGCCTCCTCCCTCACCGTCGACCTCCGCCGCCGTCGACGCCACCGCGCGCGCAGGTATGGTGCTCCCCTCTCCTCTCTCCTCCTCCGTCCGGCCGGCCGGCCGGCCAGGCCGGTCGTTCTTTTTTGTATTTTTTGTTAGATTGTTAGATTTATTAGATTAGTTAGTTTTTTAGTTTAGTTATTGTTAGATTGTTAGATTAGTTAGTTTAGTTAGAAAAGTTAGAAATATTTAGTTAGATTTAAATTAGTATAGTTAGAAAAAAAAGTTACAATTTGTGTCGACGCCACCCCCCGCGCGACAACCCTCTTCCGCGCGCGCCGGTAGTGCCGGCGCCCCCGCCGGTGCTGCCGAAGTCCGTGGCGGTGCCTCCGTCGCGCGCCCTGGCGGTGCCGAGTCCGTGGTGGCGCCGCCGTGACATAGAGTTAGGGTCGAGAAATAGAGAGAAGAGCGAGAGGAGGAGCGCCGAGTCCGTGGCGATGCCGGTAGTGCCGGCGCCCCCAAAATACGGTCGTTCAATTCCTCTACCGCTCCCGTCGTCGTTCTCGACTCCCGATCCGGATCGATCGATCCGGGGTCGTGGAACGCGGCGTTAGTACAAAAGTAGTGAAGTTTTTTATTTAGCACAATATCATGTTTTTTATTTATATTAGTATACATATATGATTTGTTTTCGTAGCTACGATGCCGCGACAACTGACGGCCGGCGGGCCGTGGTCCGACTCTCACCGAGGAGATGGAGCAGATGGGGGAGGTCCGGGACCGGGCTCCGCCGGGGTGGCACCGGGAGGTCTTAGCTCCCGGGTCGCGCACCTCAGTGCGGAATCCGGGTCCCGTTGTCGACCCGGATATTCTTTGGTGGAGGTCTTATGGGCCACGGCCGTTTCAGAGGGAGCCGGCCCCCGCCGGAGGAGGTAGCTCAGCGCATTGAAGCGGAGGACCAGCACGTTCGCCGTTACATGTACGCGTTAGACAACATGTATAGGACCGGATGGAGCGTTATGCGGGGATCTCATGTTAGCTATGCTCCCGTTGTTGTTCCGTGGCTTTGGGGGCACACCCAGCCGCGGCTCGTGACCCGGCCGGCGCCCTCTAGGACCCGGTCTGCGCGGTTGAGTGGTTGTAGTAGTGATTGATATGTATTAGGGTTAAACAAACATGAACCCGATCTATGTATGCATGTAATCGCAGATCTCGCTTTCAGCACTATATTATCGATCCTTAGTTAAGAACTACACATATGTAACTCCATTTTCAGTTTTCTCGCATTATCCTTAATTTGATCATATGATGGTTCCTATGTATAGCTTGCAGGTCGTTGTAGAAAGCATGGAGAGAGATGAAATTCAAGAAAATTTCATGGAGGAACTCATAGCAAACGGTACTCCGGATGATCGCGACGACGACGTTATTCCAGAGGATAGGCGGTGACGATGTCACCGCAACTTATTTGAATGACTCCGGTGAGGGAGCTGAGGATATTGAGGAAGAAGATCCCACCGGCGCCGGGTGAGGAACAAGATCATCATAATGGCTCCCGAACCGTAGTTATCACCGAGGTATATAAATTAATTAAGCCGCTGTTGATCGACTAGATGCATTAACTAATGAAATTGTACCGACTATGAACTATTTCTTTTAGCCCTCCTGATCGAGCACTTCTTCTCGTAAAATCGAGGAAGCGAGGCCCGGCCAAAAAGTTGGATGACGGTGTTAGGCACGACATCACCCACATCGAGAAGGATGGTAAACCGATTGCTCCGTAGAAAGGTGCAAAGTCATTTATAGCTCAATGCGGAGTGCTTGTTAGGGACCACGTCCCGATCACCGTTCGAGAATGGCACAAGCCGAAGGGACTAGTGCCGTCTGGGCAGAGGAAGAAGCTCAAGGTCTTTATATCGATGATGTAGCCAAAAACAGCATTATGAACAAGCTCATGTCACATTTCAACATAGTACCCGAAGAGGGGGGTGACGCCGAGAAGGCCAAGATGGAGCAAAGCCCTCCGCGAGTTTGGCAAGAAGAAGATGGCCGAACTATTCAAGAGCCACAAGAAAAGATTGCGCCGCCTTATCAAGTTAAAGAAGACTCCTGACAAGGAGAAGGTAAAAATCACCGGGACGAATTCGTGAAGTACAGCACGGAGTCGAAGAATTTAAGAGAAGGTCGGAAATAAATAAGGCAAATGCTGTTGAAGCTATATCACCAAATTCTGGGTCCAGGTGGATACAGTGGCCAACCGTCCTAAGTGGCAAAACGGAAGTGAACCGACCGCAAAGGATCAGATTAGGACACACGGTTGGATCGAACGGTGCAAGGAGTGGTTCTACTGGATTGGGGGAACGTTGGATCCTAAACAGGGAAGTGCATCTATAAGAAAGCTCATCCGAAGGTTCCCATTGATGCCCCGGAAAGCACATAGGAACGTGGAGGCGGGCTGTCTCCACTCGAAAGAGAGAACGACGATGTCGACACGCGCCCTTGGGAACAAAGAACACGCGGACGAACACGAGGCACAAGAGTTCGTCTCGTGGAAGTATGGCTTTCCCGCTAGAAGGAAGAGATTTCCCGATAAAAGCCATGAGAGGAGGAAGGCAAGGGAAAGTCTGTGACTACTCCCAGTTAACTAGAGTGCTGAGCACCTGCGTTCAATTAACCATGGTAAATCCAAGTACTTACATCTCGATGGCTCAAGGTGCTGTAGATCCCGCATCGCTCAATGCCATCGCCCCGCCGCAATCTCAACCACCCCCGAAAGCGCCGTGGCCTTCCGCGCGAGGGATAATGATGATGATGATGATGACCGTGGTCGAGCCTCCTCGCTACCCCCCCGGATGATTCCACCGAGAGCCGTCCTTGTGAGCCGCATGTTGGAAAGTTTCGGGGTCCCATCCTTCAAGGCGGCGGTCGGGGCATCCTTACCTACAAAGGTCTTACCATTGCCGT